>NC_073381.1:99075056-99313519 GCF_028641065.1 Leucoraja erinaceus
CGCCTCACAGCTGTGTGTTACTCCCCAGGGAGGCCGGTTGCTGCCCCAGGGGGGCCTGACATGCAGGTGAAGCCCTTGCCACACTCAGCGCACACAAATGGTCTCTCTCCGGTGTGTATCCGCTGGTGCTCCCGCCGCCCCCGAGCACTTTTGAAACTCTTGCCGTAGTGGGAGCAGCCGCTCGCTGTTGTGGGCCCGCCGGTGATGACGCAACCCCCGCGAGCTGTCAAACACCTCACCGCAGTTCGGGCAGTCGTACGGCTGGCCACTGGTGTGCACCTGCTGGTGAGACACGGCGTGGGAGGCCATGGCAAAGCGCTCTCCATACTCCGGGCTGGGGACGGGACGGTTGCCGGCGTGCATCCGCTGTTGGGACAGCAGCCTGCTGGAGCAGACGAAGCCCTTGCCGCAGTCGCTGCAGGTGTAGGGCCACTCCCCGGTGTGCAGGCGTCTGTGCATCGTCAGTTGCGCGGACAATTTGAAGCCTTTGCCGCAGTCGGAGCAGGTGAAGGGCCGCTCACTGCTGTGCGCTCGCCGATGCACCCACAGCCCCGACCACTGGGTGAAGCTCTTGCCACAGGCGGCGCAGACAAAGGGCTTCTCGCCCGTGGGCACCCGCGGGTGGACCTTCAGATGTTGCGTCCGCTTGAAGCTCTTGCCGCAGTCGGAGCAACGGTAAGACCTGGGGATGAGACAGTCGGCGACATGCATCCGCTGGTGGGACAGCAGGCTGGCAGAGCGGGTGTAGCCCTTACCGCACTGGGCGCAGGTGAAGGGGCGCTCGCCCGTGTGGGTGAGCTGATGCTCCAGCAGGCTGTCGGAGCGGATGAAACCCTTGCCGCAGACGCTGCAAGTGTAGGGCCGCTCCCCGGTGTGCACGCGCATGTGCTCCTTCAGGTACGTGGACAACTTGAAGCCTTTGCCGCAGTCAGAGCAGGTGAAGGGTCGATCACTGCTGTGCAGCCGCCGGTGCTTCTGCAACGCCGACGACTGGGCAAAGCTCATGCCGCAGTCGGTGCAGGTGAAGGGCCGCTCCCCAGTGTGCAGGCGCCTGTGCACCTTCAGTTCATGCGACGACTTGAAGCCTTTGCTACAGTCTGAGCAGGTGAAGGGCCGCTCCTCGGTGTGCAGGCGCCTGTGCACCTTCAGTTCAGGCAACGACTTGAAGCCTTTGCCACAGTCGGAGCAGGTGAAGGGCCGCTCACTGCTGTGCACACGCCGGTGCCCCCGTAGCCCCGACAACCGGACAAAGCTCCTGCCACAGGTAGAACAGCCATAGGGCTTCTCGCCCGTGTGCACCCGCCGGTGGTCCATCAGTGCCCGCTCCGACTTGAAGTTCTTGCCGCAGTCTGAACAGTCGAAGGGGCGTTCTCCCGTGTGCACCCGCTGGTGGATCTCCAGGTGGCTCGGGTACTGGAACGCCTTGCCACACACGTCGCACTTAAAACGCTTATCCTTGCTATGCCCCGTCATGTGGTCTTCCATCGAAGCTCAGCCCCTCGAAGCTCAGCCCGCAGACCAAGCAGATGGGGGGGTGGGGGGCTCACTGGCACCCTGGCCCGCCCTCAATGGCTGCTCACGTCCCTGTCTCTATGTCCACAGCAACGGCTCCTAAACCCTGCAGGAGGGGAACACAGAGGGTGATTAAGCCGTAAACAGGACATTACCAACGTGAGAACATTACTAGTACTTGAAGGGGAGGGAGGGGGGAGTAGGGGGAAGGGGGTGAATGGGTTTTAGTGGGTTGGGAGCAGAGGGTGGGGGGTGAGTTGATTAGGGGGGGTGAGTGGGGGGGGGCGTGATGGAGTGTGATTGGGGAGGGGTGCGTTGGCAGGGGGTGAGTGCGGGTTGGTGAGTGGGGGGTGATGGGGGCGGCGCCGAGCACCCGGCAACCGTGTCGAGCCGTCCGCCCACATATCCGCCCGACCTACGCCGTGACGTCAGCCGCAAGCATGAACGCCGCGTACGACTGACGCCCTGACGTCACCGCTAATCCGAGGGGGGATGCTGGCTCTCCCCCTGCCATTGCGCAGAGTCATGTGGGGGGCGGCATGCATCATGAGAAGATGATCACACAGTGCTGGAGTCACTCAGCGGGTTGAACAGCAGTTGTAGAGAACACGGAAAGGGGAAGTTTTTTGGGTCAAAACCCTCCAATGGCGGGGCGGTGACGTCAGGGCGCCGTGTGTGCAGATGACATCACGCACAGGGCGGCTCTCGTGCAGCCGAGAGGCTCGACGCGGTGCCCGGATGCTAGGCGCCCCCAGATCGGTGTGGGGCCCCGTCACTCCTCAGCCCACATCACCCCCCAAACATCTCCTCCCCCCTTACACCCTCTCCCACGCACCCTCCTCACCCCTTCCCCCTCTGCTTTCTGTGGGAATTCCACAGATTCACAACACCCTTTTTAAAATGGTTTTTCCTCATCTCAGCCTGAAATGGCCTACCACTTATTCTTAAACTGTGGCCCCTGATTCTGGACTCCCCCAACATCGGGAACATTTTTCCTGCATCTAGCCTGTCTAATCCTCTAAGAATTTTATATGTTTCGATAAGATCCCCTCTCATCCTAAATTCCAGGGTATACAAGCCCAATTGATCCATTCTTTCATCATATGTCAGTCCCGACATCATGGAAATTAACTTTGTGAACCTCCGCTGCACTCCCTCAATAAAAAGTTTGTCTTTCCTCAAATTAGGCATCAAAAACTGCACACAATACTCCAAGTGTGGTCTCACTAGGGGCATGCAAAACTGCAGTAGGAACTCCTTGCTCCTAAATTCAAATCCTACAATCTTTCCTCATACGACAGTCCCGCCAATCCAGGAATTAACCTGGAGAACCTACGCTGCACTCCCTCAATGGCAAGGATGTCTTTCCTCAAATTAGGAGACCAAAACTGCACACAATAGTCCAGAGGTGATCTCCCTAGGGCCCTGTAAAACTGCAGTAGGACCTCTACTCCTATACTCAACTCCTCTTGTTATGAAGGCCAACATGCCATTAGCTTTCTTCACTGCCTGCTGTACCTGGATGTTTCAGTGACTGATGTAGGACACCCAGGTCTCGTTGTACCTCCCCGTCTCCTAATCTGACACCATTCAGATAATAATCTGCCTTCCTGTTCTTGCCACCAAAGTGAATAACCCCACATTTACCTACATTATACTGCAAATTCCATCCACCATTCCACCGCCCACCTGAGCACTAGGATGAGTGAGAGCCAGTGGATGTAGGATACCTGGACTTTCAGAAACCATTTGATAAGGACCTACATAGGAGATTTGTGGGCAAAATTAGGGCACATGGTGATGGTGGTAAAGTGCTGACATAGATAGAAAATTGGTTGGCAGACACGAAACAAAGAGTAGGGATTAACGGGTCCCTTTCAGAACGGCAGGCAGTGACTAGTGGGGTACCGCAAGGTTCGGTGCTGGGACCATACTTATTTACAATATACATCAATGATTTAGATGAAGGGATTCGAAATAAAATTAGCAAAGTTTCAGATGACACAAAGCTGGCTGGCAGTGTGAACTGTGTGGAGGATGTTATGAGAATGCAGGGTGACTTGGGCAAGTTGGGAAATTTGAGGAAGGACATTCTAGCTATTGAGAGAATGCAGCGTAGGTTCACAGTTAATTCCCGGGATGGCGGGACTGTCATATGCTGATAGAATGGAGCGGCTGGGCTTGTATATTCTGGAATTTAGAAGGATAAGAGGCGATCTTATTGAAACATATAAGATTATTGAAGGATTGGACACGCTAGAGGCAAGAAACATGTTCCCGATGTTGGGGGAGTCCGGAACCAGGAGCCACAGTTTAAGAGTAAGGGTTGGCCATTTAGAACGATGATGAGGAAAAACCTTTTCATCCAGAGAGTTGTGAATCTATGGAATTCTCCGTCTCAGAAGGCAGTGAAGGCCAATTCTCTTGATGCTTTCAAGAGAGTTAGATAGAGCTCTTAAAGATAGCGGAGCCAAGGGATATGGGGAAATAGACCTTCAGCCCATAGACATTAGGTTAGACGAACTAGGTACCAATGTTTGACTATGGGAGTGTGTAGGGGATCACCTGAAATGAACGGAATTGGGAGTCTGCCGGGTACCACCCGCTGCGTGTAGACCTGGGGGACCCCCCAAGGGATCAAAAAATGGGTGCTAAATAGATGAGTGAGGTGCCACTTAAATCCACTACCATGGTGTGCTCACTGCCACGCCTATAGGGTGATTTCACGAAAGGTCACTGGAGCGTAGATCCGCACCCACGTGACCGAAAATCTCAAGTGGAGGACATGCTAGACATCCGGTACATGTTAGTGGATGGGAAAACACGCACTTTCCCACCCATTAAAAACATAGAAAATGGCCAGGTTTTGATCTGCAATTTATTGTGCCAGTCGGGGTGACCGTGAGGCACACCTACCTAGATTTACAGTAAAAAAAAAGATAGAAACTAAGGTAAATTAAAGAGGTAGCTGAAGGTGCCAATCCAGCGGAAGTGAACAGCGGACATTTGTCGTGGAGATTTAAAGGTCCAAAATATCGGGAATTATCGCGTTTGCTCGCTGAATTTCATCAAAAGTAAGTCAACAATGCCTTACTTGATGAAATTCAGCGAGCAAACGCGATAATTCCCGATATTTTGGACCTTTAAATCTCCACGACAAATGTCCGCTGTTCACTTCCGCTGGATTGGCACCTTCAGCTCCCTCTTTAATTTACCTTAGTTTCTATCTTTTTTTTTTACTGTAAATCTAGGTAGCTGTGCCTCACGGTCACCCCGACTGGCACAATAAATTGCAGATCAAAACCTGGCCGTTTTCTATTTTTTTAACGGGTGGGAAAGTGCGTGTTTTCCCATCCACTAACATGTACCGGATGTCTAGCATGTCCTCCACTTGAGATTTTTGGTCACGTGGGTGCGGATCTACGCTCCAGTGACCTTTCGTGAAATCACCCTATATCAACAACACAAACGGCAGACATTTATCCTGCTGCAAAAGGGCCTGCCAGACAAAGGGCCTAAAAAAATGGGCTAGCATATAGACGAGCAAGGTACCACTGCCAAATGAACAAGTTGAGTTCATAGAGTACAAAATGGGTTACGCCAGACATAATCCACAGCACCACAGGTTCCAGACACCCCAAATATGGACACCATAGACTCTGCTGTCCAACTAGACTAGCCTAGATATTGTGGGTACCAGTTGAAACCAAGTTTAAATGATTCCCTGGGTCCAATGTAGGCTAGCCTAGATATTAAAGGTACCAGCTAAAACCAGGTTTAGATGATCAGTCACAGCCTAGGAAATACAAAATCACCCATGCAAGAATGATAACTACTTGGCATTCCCCCCCCCCCCCCCGTGCAATGCATTTCTCCTCGTGCACCAACCGCGGGCTGCATCTCACCCTCCCCACCGCGCTGGACGACTCACAGTTCAGATCAAAGATTATCTTTGGTTCAGATAATGATCCTGGCGCATCCCGGCCGCCATCTTGTTGTCCGGAAATTCCGGCCAGTGCTGGCAGGCGACGTCACTGCAATCTACACGGGCGCCGCCATCTTTCTGCCTGGCAGACCCCGACATGTACGTGAGCCTCGGTTTGACCACGCCCCCTTTCCATCATCATCGGATATGCGCAGACACCGCCACCTTGCTGGCAGCACGCCTGCGCACTGTTGACTTGAAGCCAAGCGCTGTGGTCAATGCCTTGCGTTTTGGTCTTTAAAAAAACCCTACATTCTCCCCTTTCTTTCTCTCCGACCCCCGCTAACGATTGAACCCTCTTCAAAGTAAGAGGAGGCACATATTGCAAAGAAAAGCTCCACCCAAAAATAAAATACAATTGGGGGAAAACAGAGATTGAGGAAAAGAGAAGAATTTTCAAGTCCAAGTTGGGATTTATTGAGTTGGAGCCAAGTAGGGTGAAGCTCCGATAAATACATAGAAACTAGATGCAAGAGCAGGCCATTCGGCCCTTTGAGCCAGCTCCGCCATTCAATATGATCATGGCTGATCATCCAGCATCAGTAACCCATTCCTGCTTTCTCCCCATATCCCCTGCTTCCATTGGTCCTAAGAGCTAAATCTAACTCTCTCTTGAAAACATCCAGTGAATCAGCTTCCACTGCCTTCTTTGGCAGCGAATTCCACTGATTCACAACTCTCTGGTCGGAAATGGCTTCTCCTCATCTCAGTCCTAAATGGCCGACCCCTTATTCAAACAGGTAACTGCAATGAAGCATCTTGTTCTATAAGAAATTATGTTGTGGATGGATTGGAGTCCAGTGATCTTTCTGAAAGGTATTTATCAAGTGAAGATGACAGAGAAATAAAGGTTAAGAATGGCTCTTCAGATGAGTCTTTTCAACCATATTGGAAGAAGAAGAGTAAATTACCAGTTAAGAAGTTCAATATTAAGGATGTGAAGAAACAATCTGGACAAAAACATGGCCGGAAACCAAAGTCAAACTTGGAAAGGGGAGATTTCCCCACCATGTATCAATGTCAGTATAAGGGTTGCCGTGCTGTTTACAGAGGAGTTGACCGACTTAAGAAACACATAAAAGAGCAGCATGAAAAGGTGCGTAAAAAACCTTGCGCCCACCCAGGAGGTAGCAAGGTGTTTCTGATGATCGCTACCTGCAGCGCCATGTAAAGCTGATCCATACAGAAGAAATAATACCTTTACAGATCAGGAGGTGTAACGCCTGTGCAAAGCCTTTGGTCACAACTTTGGAAAGCCAAACTACATTTGATCAACAATCTTGAAGCATTTTCAGCTCTATCATATGACCATGGGTCTAGAGAGAGAGAAGCTGAACATTTTGAAACAGATGGACCTCGTGAAAGAGATAAAGCCTAACCCTATCCAGGAAGACAATGACTCAGACCTGGTGGGTAGTCAGTGTGATGACAATCAGGACATTGATGAAGATGGCAATGATGGTGTTTCTGATGAGAAGGACAATTGCCGTTTTGTTCCCAACCCTGACCAGATCGATGCCGATGGAGACAGCAGAGGTGACACCTGCAAGGACGACTTTGACAACAACATCCCAGATATCTATGACGTGTGCCCAGAGAACAGCGCCATCAGTGAAACTGACCTGAGGAAGTTCCAAAGTGGACGATGCAGATTGTTCCTAACTGGGTAGTGCGCAACAAGGGCAAGGGCAGCAACTGCAGACCGCCAACTCTGACCCTGGCCTTGCTGACGGATTTGAGAAGTTCAACACCATCAACTTCAGTGGCACCTTCTACATCAACATAGATTGCAATCTACACTGGCTTTGTCTTTGTCTTCCAGTCCAGCAGCCACTTCTAGGTGGTGATGTGGAAGCAGGCCACCCAAACCTACTGGGAGGAGAAGCTGGCCAAACCCATGGATATGCTGGTGTTTGGATCAAGGTGGTGAACCCCACCATGGGCCGAGAGGGGGAACACCTCACCTGTGCAACCCTCTCCGAAGAGACTGACAACACCCTCGGACAGGTGCAAACTTTATGGCACAACCCCTATATCGGCTGAAAGGATTATACCCCCTACAGGTGGAACCTGATCCATCAACCCTAAACAAGCTTCATCAGGATGGTTGTCAATGAAGAGAGTGAGAACTGGTTGCCATACCATTGGTTTGATGGACTTTGGGGTACTATTGAACTGGTGGCCATACCATTGGTTTGATGGACTTTGGGGTACTGTGATACATTATGGCTCTATCATTCTGCATATCATTGCTCTAATGCTTGCGACCATTGTGCATGCGTATCTACCGGGGACTGTGAATGTAATCATGTTTGATAAAAAGGAGGGAATGAAAAGGCTACTACTCAAATCAAATATGGTTTACAAAATGGAGTTGTTCTACAAAAACATGGTCAAGTAGAACAAAAGAATGGTTCAGTGCCGAGTCTGAAAGACTTTGTAAATTATATGGAACACAATATGGAGGACAGGTTGTCTTTTTAGTTTGAGTTATGAATAGATAGATAGACAGACAGGCAGACAGACAAACACACAGACAAACAGACAGGCAGATAGATAGAAAGAACCAAGTGGGAGCCGTTGGGGCCTGTCCCATTAACGCATGGTTGCGGGGGTGGGGGGCGGCCTGCGGCATCATACACGCACACACACTAACCACTAATATTAATTTGCTCCCTTTTCCCCATCCCCCACCCTATCCACATGCATAGCCCCCAACTGCGCAGATGCAGCTAGAGAGGGAGAAGGAGTGGGTACAGGGGGAGATGGGTGAGGGGGGTAGTGAGGGAGGGTAGAGGGAGGGGGAGGGAGTATAAAGGGAGGGGTAGAGATTGAGGGGTGGGGGGCGCGCAACATCACAGGGGAGAGCCTGTTCCCAAACACAATACTCCACCACTTACCCATAGGTCCCAATACTCACCACTACAGAGGAAGTGAGGGGGGAAGGGAGGGAGGGGGGATGAGATGGAGGGGGAAGGGAGGGAGGGGGGATAAGATGGAGGGGTAGAGAGGAGGGGGGGTGGGAAGGGGTAGAGAGGGAGGGGGAAGGGTAGAGAGGGAGGGGAGTAGATAGGGAGGCTAGAGGGAGAGGTAGAGGGGCAAAGAGGGAGGGGGTAGATACCCCATTCCATCTCCCTCCTCATTTCCCTCATCCTCCTGCACTCACTCCCATTCACTGCCGCAGCATCTAACCAGGTTGTAGAGCAGCGCCAGGGACCAGGAACTCGGCCTGGTTCTTGTACTCAGCCCGGCCCAGACTGTAGACTCCAGCCGTCAGCTCAGCCGCTGCATGGGTTGCAGACCAGGCTCCGACTTCACCCCCGACCGGACACATATCTCCCCGTCGTATTTCAACCAATATTTAACAAATTACTAACCTTTTAAAAACAGCTACAAAATATTTAAGTTTTTAACGTTTAGAAGAAAAGTTTTCTGGCTAAATTAACTCTGAAGGCATGATGGGACACTCCGCTTGGGGGGGGCACTCAAGCCTAGTACCCCCACCCCAGGTCCCCGATGTAGAGGGAGAGAATCCCTGCGTAGAGGGACTGGGGTCCCCCCTCGCGAATGGAAGGCAACACCAACCGCCACTTGGTATCCGGGCGGTGGACCAGGGCAAGGAAGTGCAGGGTGTGGGGGAGGAGCCCGTACAGGACATGCTTCTCTGCGTCTCGGAGGGAGGTGAAGGGTTTCGAGTAAAGGTGGCTCAGGTTGTGTGGGACCGGCTCCCGGGAAGGATTATGGCACCTGGGTCCGATGAATACGTCCGGCTGAGCAGGGGTTTGCTCAACCACAAGTACTCCACAAGTTGGACCCCCCCGACACCCGGTGGGGTGGGACAAGGACTGGCTGCTCTCACGCCCGGGCCGTCGCCCTCCGTTGGGGGAGGGGGGGGCTGGTCATTGGCAACTAGGTTTGAGACTCTCAACCAGTCCCTGCAGAAGCCGGGCATCCTCATCAGGACAGCACGGCTGGCGCCCACCATCGGGATCCGCGTACCTCCTTGAAGGCAGCGGCTCCGTTGGACAAAGTGCGTCGCCAGAACGTGCCACCTGGGAGGACACCCTGAATACAAGTATCTCTGCAAGGTCCTGAGGCGGAGAGCCGCCAACTTGTTGCGAATGCACACCAGCGACTGACCACCCTCCTCAATCGGGAGACTCAGAACTGCTGCAGAGACCCAGTTGAGGGAGAGAAATTCAGTGGGTACACCGGCCTCCTGAGCTAGGTAGCCAGGTCCCAGACAAGATGGACCAGCCCGGGACCATGTAAGACTGGTCAGGGTGGATCACTTGGGCCAGCACTGGGCCCAGACGGTTGGCCATTGCCTTGGCAAAGACCTTGTAGTTGGTATAGAGGAGGGAGACCGGGTATCAGTTTTTTAGACGGCAGAGATCGCTCTTCTTGGGCAGAAGGACCACGACAGCTCTCCTAACTGCTGACTGACTTCCCGCCACTTCTCCAGCGAGTAGAAGAAGGGTGAACCGCGGTCCAAATCGTGGAGCAATTGGATCCGCGACCTCACGTACGCGCCTCGAGATTGCTCCAACTGTAGCTCTTTCAGCGCGTCCTTATCCTGGTATTCCCTCCAGAGGATCGTGTCCCCGACGGTCTGACTTAGACTCAAATCCAAATCGAGCAGCTCGCTCCCGAGCTATCTGATCTTGGAATCGCGTCTCTTGGTCGACCCTCTAGTGTACTCCTGACAGAAACTCCGGATGTGGGCCTTGCCCATGTCCCACCATAGCCGCAGGGAGTGAAATCCTCCCTGCTTCCCCTTCCAGGTTTTCCAGAACCTCTCAAATGAGTCCCAGAAGCGGCGATCCTTCAGCCGGTTGTTAAAATGTCAGTACGCGGACCCTCCTCTCGTGCGCAGCAGAGTTGGGGTGGAGGTTCCTCCAGGTGACTACCAAGTCAAAGGAGCCCACTAGCTCCTTCAACTTCTTCACCAAATCCTGACCACGCTGGAGACCGGAACGGTCTCCTTCCTCAAGGGTATAGTTGAAATCACCCCCGAGGATCACACGGTCACCAGGGTCAATGGAGCTCAGCAGGGCAGACACCTCCCAGAACAGGCGTGTCTGCAACGGCACGCAATCCAGGCGCACGGCCATGTGAAGCAAGCGGCCTGGCACCCATTTCTGGACCTTTAGGATCTCTGGCTGGAAATTCGGGCTAACAAAATGGCCACCCCACTGGAAATGGAGCTGAGGTTGTTCATGAAGACCTCGCCACCCCACTCCAGGAGCCAGGTGGACTCGTCCCCAGGGGTGGTATGGGTTTCCTGCAGGAAGCTCACCACATATTTCCCATCCCTCAGGGTTGAGAGATGGTTAAACCTGGGGAGAGGCCTCCTGCTGCCATTTATGTTGTAACTGGCTATGGTGATCACCATGTCAGGAATACACTAGATCCCCGCACCAGTCCCCCGGTCGCTGACAGCAGAGCTGCTCCTCCACTGGAAGAGTGGAATGGCGTCAGGGGGAGCAAGGACATCCATTGACCCGTTGTCCGAGAAGTCCCCTTGCACCCGCTCTCTGCAGATGGAGTCACCATCTCCATCCCCGGACACACCCTTAGTGCTCGATACTCCTGCCTCACCCTGTGCAGCGGTTGCTGCCTCGGCCCCACCCGCTGGTCTCTCCTCCACCTCACCCAACCCTGGTGAGACGGGCCTTCCCCAGATGTACCCGGGGAGTCAAGACCATCGACAGTGGGGGCGACTATCCCTCCCACAGTTGGGCCCAGAGTGAACTGTGGTACACCGGACTCAGGGAGTCCCTCTGGAGCCAGGTCCTGAGGGAGAGAAGGGCTGGTTTCCCCAACCCCCTCCCCACCTACAGTCTCTACAGTGCTCTGTGCCTCGTCCTGGGTGGGTTGCTCCTGGGCTTCCTCGGGTCCCTGATGCGGGACTCCCTCCCCAACAGGAATCTCCCCCTGCTCCATATCACCCGAGTGGTCCACATCACCACCCTTCCCAGAATCCCCTCCAGAACTTGGGACCAGGGCCCGAACCAGAGGGCGGGAGTCTGCCCCCACCACAGTACTCCCCTCCCCCCTGGAGGATTCCCTTTCATCCCCCTTCCGCTTTCCCCTGGAGATATTCCTCCTTTTTTTCCAAAAGGGAGGAGCTCACAGACTCTGGGGTTGCCTTTGCAACCTTCTTCTGTGGCACCCCTTCCTCCCGCTGATCCCCTCCACCCTCGGTTGGAATATGGGGCTTGTGGACTCCCTCCCTTAATGGGAGGTGACGAGATGGGTGGATCGTTCTTGTCCCTGGGGCAATTCCTCAGAATATGCCCCAATTCCTTACAGACACGCCACCTTGGGCGCTCCGATGTCCAGTAGAAGGTGAAGTCACGCCCATCCTGCTGGACACAGAAGCGCCCGTCAACTACCTCCTCCCGGTCCAGCACCATTGACAGCTGGCGCCGGAGGGGAAGAACGTGCCGCAGCTCCTTCCTGCAGAACCCCTGGGATATCGGGGTGATGTCCGTGATTACCTTCCCTAGGGTGTGAAGATGGGGAAGGAGGGCCTCGTTTGTGATGCAGGGCGGGACGTTGGACAGGACTACCCGTTGCTTGGTGGTCGCCAAGGGCTCGACCTGCTGGAATGTTCCCCCCACTGTGACCCTTTTACTCACGGCCACGCTCATCCCCTCAACAGACTCAAGGAACAACACGGCCTTCCCGAACATTTTGCCCACTTACAGGACTGTGTCTGCAAAAACTGCAGCCAGTTGGTCTGCACAAGTTCTGGGTATTCCATCGGGTCCAGGCACTTTTCGAGGATTCACCCCCCTGAAGGATATTCTGACATCGGCCTCTGTGACTGTGGCAGTAATACCATCACGGCGTATGGGAGCTCGGGAAAGGCACATCAGTATTCCCCTAGAACGTATTGAGCTCATCACGGAGTGATGCTTCGCTGTCGTTGGAACTGCCTCCTGATTTTGCCTTGTAGGAGGTGATGGTATTCAACCCCTGCCATAGTTGCCGAACATCTATCTCATGCTACAGCTTAGAGCCTTTTTGGCCTTTTTATTGGCCTTGTCAAAGTCGTATCTGGGCTTCTTATAGACCTCTGCATCGCAAGACCTGAATGCTTGGGATCTGGTCTTCAAAAGAATGAGTGCATGTGGTCTCAGATGCTTGGAGTTGAAGGGATTCAATTTCAAGGGTTTGCTGCACTTTTAATAGACAATAGGTGCAGGAATAGGCCATTCGGCCCTTCGAGCCAGCACCGCCATTCATTGTGATCATGCCTGATCATCCCCAATCAGTACCCCGTTCCTGCTTTCTCCCCATATCCCCTGACTCCGCTATCTTTAAGAGCTCTATCATAATCTCTCTTGAGAACATCCAGAGAATTGTCATCCACTGCCTTGTGAGGCAGAGAATTCCACAGATTCACAACTCTCTGGGTGAAAAAGTTTTTCCTCTTTTCTGTTTTAAATGGCCTACCCCTTATTCTTAAACTATGCCCCCCTGGTTCTGGGCTCCCTCAACATCGGGAACATGTTTCCTGCCTCTAGTGCCCAAACCCTTAATAATCTCAAAAACCCCTCAACAAAATCCCTTCTCATCCTTTCAAATTTCCAGAGAATACAAGCTCAGTCGTTCCATTCTTTCAGCATATGACAGGCCCGCCATGCCGGGAATTAACCTGGTGAACCTACGCTGCACTCCCTCAATAGCATCTGACTACATTTGAAGGCAGCAGATAACCGCACACTTTGCTATGAATACTGAGTTTTATTTTTCGGTATGGTTGTTTTTGAAACCCTCGATAACAGTGAATGGTTTCTGCATTTCCTGTTTCCCACATGCCACTTGTTTTCAAAAACATCAACAGTCCCCCTCCCAGCCCAATAAGGTTTTCCCCCCTAAAATAATTCTAATCTCATAAACATTCACAATGCAGTAACTACCAAGTCCCTTTGACGGCGGGCAGCCAGTTTACAGGCAAGAATATTTTCCTTTGTGAGGATTCAGACATGTTTATATTCACAGTGCTCGCCAGTTGATAGTGATCAGATTAACAAGCACCTCCAGCAGCATATTTTCCACATTCTGCAACTTGCGCCAAGCCATGAGAAGATTGTCCGCCTTCCCAATCTTGCCCGAAACGTGCATCCTGAACCGCTGCCTGCCCTCAAGATCTTTAAAAAAAAAAAAAAAAAAAAAAATGCATGCAGAGACAAAAACGTATAAAATTACCTGACGGCCGGGCAAATATTTTCAATGCTCTATTTCGGATGGCTGCGTGGTTTTTGGGGTGTGGGTAGGCAAGTCCTGGTTTTATCAGTGTTCTCGACAAACTGAAAAATGGCCGAGTGTCGCCGAGTGAAATATCAATAACCGGGCCCAGATCTGGTCTTTGGCTTACACCCCTGGTTATGCTTCAGCTCCCGTTGTGTTGACATTCCCTGTTTTATTGTCAGCCACTTTGACATTGTTCCTTTTCAGGGATTTGAATGGGAACAACATCACAAGAATCACGAAATCAGCCTTTTCAGGGTTAAGACATTTGCGAGTTCTGTAATTCCAGATCTTGCTTTTTGCACGATTTGATTACATTTCTAATTAAAAAATATATATATTTAGTGAGAAAGAAGAGAAATATACACGATAAAAAAGAATAGAATAAATTATCAATAATACAGCTTTGGAGATAAGTCCGTAGATTATAGAAACATAGAAAATATGTGCAGGAGTAGGCCATTCAGCCCTTTGAGCCTGCACTGCCATTCAATATGATCATGGCTGATCATCCAACTCAGTATCCTGTACCTGCCTTCTCTCCATACCCCCTGATCCCTTTAGCCACGACGGCCACATCTAACTCCCTCTTAAATATAGCCAATGAACTGGCCTCAACTACCTTCTGTGGCAGAGAATTCCACAGATTCACCACTCTCTGTGTAAAAAATGTTTTCCTCATCTCGGTCCTAAAAGATTTCCCCCTTATCCTTAAACTGTGACCCCTTGTTCTGGACTTCCCCAACATCGGGAACAATCTTCCTGCATCTAGCCTGTCCAACCCCTTAAGAATTTTGTAAGTTTCTATAAGATCCCCCCTCAATCTTCTAAATCCTAGCGAGTGCAAGCCGATTCTATCCAGTCTTTCTTCATATGAAAGTCCTGACATCCCAGGAATCAGTCTGGTGAACCTTCTCTGTACTCCCTCTATGGCAAGAATGTATTTCCGCAGATTAGGAGACCAATACTGTACGCAATACTCCAGGTGTGGTCTCACCAAGACCCTGTACAACTGCAGTAGAACCTCCCTGCTCCTATACTCAAATCCTTTTGCTATGAATGCTGACATACCATTCGCTTCCTTCACTGCCTGCTGCACCTGCATGCCTACTTTTAATGACTGGTGTACCATGACACCCAGGTCTCGTTGCATCCCCCCTTTTCCTAAGCGGCCACCATTCAGATTGTATTGTATTGTATTTTAATGACCACACAGCCAGGCTGGTGGAATTTGTTATCAGTACAGCTCGGTACAGGTTCCAACATTTCATCAACATTAAACATATAACATAGATATACATGCAGACAGACACATTACATAAGACATAAGGGCCATGATTATTCTTATTCCTCACCGTACAGAGTTTAAAATGTTAATTGCAGTGGGAATGAAACTGTTTTTGAAGCGGTTTGTTTTGGAGGCAATTGTCCTCTAACGCCTCCCAGAGGGCAGTAGCTGAAACGCATAGTGTGCAGGGTTAGTAGGATCAGAGATGTAGTGTCCGTTTGTGATAAAGTGATTCAAGGGATGATAGGGGTAAGCCAATAATTTTTGATGCTCTGTTGATGATGCGCTGTAATTTCTTCCGGGAGAGTGAGTCAAGACTGCCGAACCAGACTGTGATGGGTGAAGTGAGGATGCTTTCGATGATGGCTGTATAGAAGCGGAGCATGAGATGAGACCTTACTCTGAACTTCCTGAGCTGTCGGAGATGGAAAAGTCTTTGCTGGGCTTTTCCATAGATGTGGTCTGCGTTTGTCCTCCATTTGAGGTTGTTGCTGATGTGGGTTCCAAGGAGTTTGAATGTGTCAGTGATGGAGATGGATTTACTTTTAATGAGCACAGGAGTTTTGGGGGATGGCTACTCCAGATAATAGTCTACTTTCCTGTTTTTGCCACCAAAGTGGATAACCTCACATGTATCCACATTATACTGCATCTGCCATGCATTTGCCCACTCACCAAGCCTATCCAAGTCACCTTGCAGCCTCCTAGCATCCTCCTCACAGCTAACACTACCAACCAGCTTCGTTATAAAACATAACTATTCATCTAATCCTGGGTTCAAGCTCCAGTAAGACTTCCGTTCCGGACCAATTTACCCTTTTCAAAAAATCAATAAATGGAGACCATATTCTAACAAATAATTACTGTTTGTCAATTAAGACAAGTCTAGTTCTTTCCAAATGTAAGGTCTCCGACATCTCCATAATCCACATTTTGATTGTGGGGGTTGTTGGACTTTTCCAAAATTTTAATATTGATTTTTTTCCCCAGTTAATATACCATAATCAAGGAAGTTTCTTTGGCATTGTAAGTTTTAGGCTTTGTTCTGACATTCCTAATATTATTAGTTTTGAGTCGGGATCCAATTGGGTATTAACAACTTCAGAAATTATTCTAAAAATATCCGTCCAGAAATTTTTGATTTTTATACAATTTACAAAAGTATGAGTTAAATTAGCCCCTGAGTGTTGACATTTATCACAGATTGGTGAGATACTGTATGTGGGAAAATTCTATTTAATTCTGTTTTGAGTAATGCAGTCTATGTAATACTTTAAATTGTATTAAAGAATGTCTGGCATTTAATGAACATTGATGTATATGTTGTAGACTTTCGTCCCAAATTCATCTAATTCATTTTCCCATGCTTGTCTATATAATCCCATCAACAAGACCTCACTATCTAAAAGGGTGTTATAAATATGAGATATTAATTTATCTGTATTAGGATGTTTATTCAAACATTCATCAAGCGTCTCTGGCTCTCTAGTTCTATAATCTTGTGTATGTGATTTAACATAATCTCTAAGTTATACATATCTGAAAAAGTTATTTGAATGTAGTCCATAATTCTGTTGTAACTCCAGAAATGAAAGAAAAATGCCTTTCCTATAAAGATGTCCCACCTTTTTAATTCCATACTTTTTCCATAGTGTAAAACCTTTATCCAACACAGAGGGTTTAAATGAAGGATTGTTTACAATGGGAAGAAAGAGTGATAATTTATCCAATTTTAAAGTCTTTTTTAATTGTTTCCAAATTCGTATACCACTATATATTATAGGGTTTTCACTATAGGTTTTTTTGTTCAGTTTTATGGGAGCTAACAGAATCTGGCCAATTTCAAAAGGCAAACAATCTTCCTTTTCCATCTTTAACCAGTCTGGTTGCTGATCCATATTTTCTAACCAGAAGTTCATATTTTTAATATTATCTGCCAGAAGTAAAACAAAAAAAATTTTTGGAAGATATATCGGGATTGAAAGAGGTACAATAATTGCGGGAGAAAGATCATTTTTATAGCATTAATTCTACCAAACATTGAGATAGGAAGTGTTTTCCAGTACTAAATATTCTTCTGTAGTTTATTTAGTAAAGGTGGGAAATGTAATTTAAATAAAGAAATATATTTCTTAGTCACATAAATTCCTAGATATTTAAATTTTTCATTGACTATTTTAAAGGGGGATTGTTGCAATGTATGTAAGTTGAGTTCCGTTATTGGCATAATTTCACTTTTGTTCCAATGAATTCTGTATCCTGAAAATGATTCAAATTGAAACAGGTTTGGGATGCTAGTTTCTGGGTTTGTGATTTGATTACATTTCTGCTGCTGCTTCTTGATTCCAGCTGTTCAATTTCTGCCATCAGTGTTTCTGTTTTGTAAATTGCAGCTTGTTATTTAATACAAACTTTAACAGTCCCTTGTGAATGAAGTGCAGGAGCACGGTGTTGTTGGGATTAGTACAAGGCCGAGTCAGCAAAGACTATATCCCACAGATTTGGACCGTAACATATTTACCCCTGCGTGCTGCGAATTATGATGGGATGTACAGTGCCCTCCATAATATTTGGGACAAAGACCCATCATTTATTTATTTGCCTCTGTTCTCCACAATTTGAGATTTGTAATAGGAAAAAAAAATCACATGTGGCTAAAGTACACATTGTCAGATTTTAAATAAAGGCGATTTTTAGACATTTTTGTCTCACCATGTAGAAATTACAGCTGTGTTTATACATAGTCCCCCCATTTCAGGGCACCATAATGTTTGGGACACAGCAATGTCATGTAAATGAAAGGAGTCATGTTTAGTATTTTGTTGCCTATGTGTATTTTTACAATACTGGGGAGATTTTAGCACAGAACATTAAAAATGTAATATAGTATGGTGTTAATTTTTTCAGAGATTGTTACTCAAATGTGCAAGAGATAGTAGAGATAAAATCAAGTTAGGAATTAAATTAATTCCCTGATTCGACTAGCTTATATCTCAAAAATATCGATTTTTTTGAACACCAAAAATGTGACATGCTTTGATGCATTGAAATAAAAAGACAATTTTTGCATTAATTTCATTAAAATTCGAAACATTTTCAAGTTTGTTGCTTTGCAGAGATGCGTGTTTCACAGTAGTAAGCAAAACGTTTGACAAAGTGCTCTGAATGGCCATATTTCAAAGAGTGTAGGTGGTTACACTTGGTGTCCACCCTATTTTAGTGTAACCACTGTTACACCACAATGGCAAATTGAGACCAAAAAACTTCCCAAGGAGATTGTCAGTTTACTAGTTTGAAGAACTCAATAGACAATTAAATTATGAGAAGAAAGTAACCTTAATATCAAGATTCTGTAAAAAGCTGCTGCATGCCAAAATTAGTGAATATATTTGGTGTCCACCACACTAGCGTAACACCAGCATTTTTGCAGTAGCTATATTTCCATCAAATTATGTACCTGCAGTCTCTTATTATGCATGGACAATTACTTCCATAAGGTTTATTCAAAACATGAGAAAGAAATTACAAAAAAAGAAATGCTGGAAGAAACAGGAGCAACTTTCATTTTGGTGTCCACCCTTGGACACTGTGTAACGCAGATAACAGGAATATTGCTCATTTGTCACATGCTCCATGTTTATAGCGAGAAAGTACAAAACAGCAAAAGTGAAGAAATCAGCTATCATATTTTAGAAAAAGTTGACTTTCTAAATTTCATGTAATAGTAGTTATGGTGGACACCAAACATAAAGTGTAAATAAACGCATAGGAACGTATGTTAAACAAGGAATTTTGTTCATTAATAAAATGTTCTCAAACGTCATGAACTATCTCTCCCTGTCATGTACTGTCGCTGTGAGTGTTTTTGATTAATCTGAATCATGTTGTCATAATTTATTTGTGAATTTCAGTTTTCTGTATGAAGTCACACTTTTGGTACCCAGTATTGTAAAAACACGCATATCTTCTCTTCTTTCGTAGGACAACTTGTTATATTTGATTGTGCACGCCAGGTTGATTGCATTCGTCGAAACAGGGCGGACCACGTGAAGGTTGCAATCTTCCACCCCGCATATACTTTGCATGCAATGACTGCTTGAAATCTGCGATTCATGGACATCACCAGTTGCTGGGTGTCTTCTCTGGTGATTCTCTGCCAGGCCTGTATTGCAGCCATCTTTAGCTTATGCTTGTTTTGGGGGCTAGTCCCCTTCAGTTTTCTTTTCAGCATATAAAAAGCATGAATTGGGTTCAGATAGGGTGATTGACTTGGCCACTCAAGAATTTACGATTTTTTAGCTTTGAAAAAACTCCTTTGTTGCTTTAGCAGTATGTTTGGGATCATTGTCTTGCTGCAGAATGAACCACCGGCCAATGAGTTTTGAGGCATTTGTTTGAACTTGAGCAGATTGGATGTGTCTATACACTTCAGAATCCATTATGCTACTAGCATCAGCAGTTGTATCATCAATGAAGATAAGTGAGCCAGTACCTTCAGCAGCCATACATGCCCAGGCCATAACACCCCCACCACCGTGTTTCACAGATGAGTTGGTATGCTTTGGATCTTGGGCAGTTCCTTCTCTCCTCCATACCTTGCTCTTGCCATCCCTCTGATATAAGTTAATCGTTGTCTCATCTGTCCACAAGACCATTTTCAAGAACTGTGGTTGGTCTTTTAAGTACTTCTGGCAAACTGTAACCTGGCCATCCTATTTTTGCGGCTAACCAGTGGTTTGCATCTTGCAGTGTAGCCTCTGCATTTTGTTCATGGAATCTTCTGCAGACAGTGGTCAGTGACAAATCCACACCTGACTCCTGAAGAGTGTTTCTGATCTGTCGGACAGGTGTTTGGGGGATTTTTCTTTAATACAGAGAGAATTCTTCTGTCGGCAGCTGTGGAGGTCTTCCTTGGCCTGCCATTCCCTTTGTGATTAGTAAGCTCACCAGTGCTCTCTTTCTTCTTAATGATGTTCCAAACAAATTGATTTTGGTAAGCCTAAGGTTTGCCTGCTGTCTCTAACAGTTTTATTCTTGTTTCTCATTCTCATAATGGCTTCTGGGTATCACAACAGCAGCCTGCTCGTAGCGATCCCTGGAAGCAGCGACATGATGCACTCTGACACGTCGGGCGACCATTCTGTCAACATGTTGGACGACGACAGAAGTCAACAGCGAGCTACCTTGTCTGACACACGAGCGAACGATAATGGCTTTTTTGCAGGTAAGTAACAAAATATTCAATTGATGATTATAGAGAGAAAGGTGCTTTTTGGAAAGGCCTTGAGCCATATATTGCAATTTAGCATTTCCCTCTGACTGGTTAAGTGGAATTACATTTCCCCCTGGCAAAATGGTTTATTTGCATTCTAGGCATCAATTTAAGTATCCATCCCACATGCTGTACACCGGGTGTTGCTGGGTAGCGGGGTTCACCACTGGGTGGCGCCGAGATGGCAGCCTCGCCAACAGCCTGTCCGTCCCTTCGACTTTTTTTATTTTTTAGTACGGCTTAAAATATGTTTTAATGTTTCTCGGTATGTTTTATGTGTGGGGTGTGGGGGGGGAATCAGGGTAATCTTTTTTCAGTTACTTATCTCGGCGGAGATGCGGTCTTTCTCTGTGTCGCGTGTCTGTCCCTTCCTGTGCCTAACAACTTGGATTGGTGCAGCCTTTCCTGGAGACCGGCCCGGAGCTTCTAGCCGTGGGCACGGCACAGACTTACCATCGTGGAGCGGCGATCCTTTGCTGAGGTTCACTGTGGAAGTGCTCCGACTGCAGGGCCCGTGGACTTTAACATCGCGAAGCTGCATTCTCCGGTGGGAAGAGGCCGACTCGAGACCCACGGAGTGTTCCGAACTGTCCCGGTGTCGGAGTTTCCATCATCCCGACGCGAGGGCTTGGGCATCAGGCCGTCAGCAGCTGCCGACTGCAGTGGGTTCAAAAGCCCCGACCACCACGAGTGAACTAGGGGGAGGATGACTGAACTTTATTGCCTTCCATCACAGTGAGGAATGTGGATTCCACTGTGGTGAATGTTTATGTTAAATTTTGTGTAATGTATTCGTTTTAATTGTATAGCTGTATGGTAACTCAAATATCATTGTACCTTAACTGGTGCATGTGACAATAAATGTGAACTTGAACTTGAAGTTAATAAGTAGGCTAATTTTGGTAGGTCGGCGATGTTGTAGACCCAGCATTTCATGCGACTTTTGAGCTTTCCAGTGGGTTTTCTGAATTCAATAGTAAACTGTCACCAGAAACATAGAAACTAAGAAAATAGGTGCAGGAGTAGGCCATTTTGCCCTTCGAGCCTGCACCGCCATTCAATATGATCATGGCTGATCATCCAACTCAGTATCCTGTACCTGCCTTCTCTCCATATTCCCTGATCCCTTTAGCCACAAGGGCCACATCTAACTCCCTCTTAAATTTGCCAATGAACTGGCCTCAACTACCTTCTGTGGCAGAGAATTCCACAGATTCACGACTCTCTGTGTAAAAAATGATTTTCTCATCTCGGTCCTAAAAGACTTCCCTGTGACCCCTTGTTGTGGATTTCCTCAACATCTGGAATAATCTTCCTGCATCTAGCCTGTCCGACCCCTTAAGAATTTTGTAAGTTTCTATAAGATCTCCCCTCAATCTAATAAATTCTAGCGAGTACAAGCCAAGTCTATCCAGTCTTTCTTCATATGAAAGTCCTGCCATCCCAGGTATCAGTCTGATCCATCTCTGTACTCCCTCTATGGCAAGAATGTCTTTCCTCAGATTAGGAGACCAAAACTGTACGCAATACTCCAGGTATGGTCTCACCAAGACCCTGTACAACTGCAGTAGAACCTCCCTGCTCTTATACTCAAATCCTTTTGCTATGAATGCTAACATAGACTTGGAGGACAGAACCAGTGCAAGTAAATAAGTGTTTGAATGTGGCAGAATCACATGATGGACAAATGATCACTATCACACTGCATGTTCCTGATGGTCTGCAGTGTGTTCAGCATCAGTATGAAATTGGTGTTTAAATGGGAGTCACCTTGCTGGAATGTTTAAGAAATAACTGCAGATGCTGGTAAAATCGAAGGTAGACACAAAACGCTGGAGAAACTCAGAGGGTGAGCCAGCATCTATGGAGAGAAGGAATTGGCGACATTTCAGGTCAAGACCCTTCTTCAGACTGATGTTAGGGGAGGGGGCAGGACAAAGAAAGGCAGTAAGACTAGTGGGAAAACTGGGAAGGGTGGAGAGAGAAAGCAAGTGTTACCTGAAGTTAGAGAAGTCAATCTTCTTACCGCTGGGGTGTTAATTACCCAAGCAAAATATGAGGTGCTGTTCCTGCAATCTGCCCTGGGCCTCACTCTGACAATGGAGGAGGCCCAGGTCTGAACGGTCAGATTGGGATTGGGAGGGGGAGTTGAAGTGCTGGGCCACCGGGAGAACTTGCACTTGGTTTCACCGATGTAGAGAAGTTGAAACCTGGAACAGCGGATGCAGTAGATGAGGTTGGAGGAGGTGCCACCTTGCTGGAATGCTTGACTGTAATCTAACAGGATAATATTCTTAGAACAGGCCTGACTCATTAAATTGTTCATGTAGGAGCGGCACAAAAAAGGAACAGACAAAATTGCTCTTAAAATTCCAAGGAGTTAAGTGAAACGTGGAAGGATTCTTGCTAAGATTGAAAATAAAAGGCTCTGGAAGTAATCTTGGCCCCGTCTCACATTGAGATTAAGCACTGAGGCCCAATTGTCTTGTGGTATGTTTTGTATCATGTTTTGTTCAGATTGATGTTATTGTTTTAAACGTTATGCACGTGTTTAATTTTACAAATTCCCACTTTGAGAAACATTTCTTCCATCTGCACACTGGCAGTTACAGCTATGATGTCACAATGGGATCCAAATCCTTGCTGGCTCTCCATGCGACAATGTTGCAATCACAGAACACTGAGTCCTGCCAGTAAGTTTACAATGTTTAAAAACAGGGAGGCTGAAGAGGAGGGGACACAAAAAAAAGCTGGAGAAACTCAGCGGGTGCAGCAGCATCTATGGAGCGAAGGAAATAGGCAACGTTTGGGGACGAAACCCTTCTTCAGACGTCTGAAGAAGTGTTTCGGCCCGAAACGTTGCCTATTTCCTTCGCTCCATAGATGCTGCTGCACCCGCTGAGTTTCTCCAGCTTTTTTTTATGTACCTTCGATTCTCCAGCATCTGCAGTTCCTTCTTAAACACTGAAGAGGAGGGGGATGAAGTGCTGGTGGATAAGGGGAAATAAGCTGCCCCTGCGCAGTTGGGGTGAGTTGTGGGATATTGCGTTGGGGGAACGGGTAAGTGGTGGAATATTGTGTTGAGGGAACGGGTTGCGTTGGGGGCCAGCCCAACAGGTCCCACTTGGTCTAGTAACAAGCTAAAAGTTTCTTACAGCAGAGATAAGCAATGTTCATCATTGAAGGCTGAAATGGCTTCAGTGAGTGTTGGTGAATAGCCTGAAACAAAATGTAACATTGTTTGCTATCAAAAAAGTATGTTGTGCAGTGTGTGTATAATAATTGCCCTTTTCTTCTGCAACATTGGTAACAGCTGTTAGAAAAAGATGACAGTGTTCACTCTGATCTGATCACAATTGAATCAATGGATCTATTTTGTACAGCTAATCCATTATTTGTCAGACATACCTTGCAGTACAAATCGTCAGTCTCTTCATAAAAGCAAAAGTGGGCATGTTGCTATAGAAACTCCCCAGCGGAAAGACCCTTGTAGGAAAGGAAACATTTCCTAATCTAATCAAATCCATTAAACAAATAAAATACAACAGTGGCCAAACGATATTGCCAAGTGCAGGAACTATCTTTGAAGTAGTGGGGAGGTGTCCGACTGCCCTACGGCTACAGATATGCATGGAGGCGAGAATAATTTCTTATCATTTCTGGAGATGGTTGGCATTTTCTTTCATTATTGATAGCACAACATGAATTCTGAAGAATTAGGAAGAACACAGTAAGGTCAGGAAAAACTTGCTTTATTTGTTAAGTAAGGCACAAATAGAAACATAGAAAATAGGTGCAGGAGGAAGCCATTCGGCATTTCGGACCAGCACCGCCATTCATTGTGATCATGGCTGATCGTCCCCTATCAATAACCCGTGCCTGCCTTCTCCCCATATCCCTTGACTCCACTAGCCCCTGGAGCTCTATCTAACTCTCTCTTAAATCCACCCAGTGACTTGGCCTTCACTGCCCTCTGTGGCAGGGAATTCCATAAATTCACAACTCTCTAGGTGAAAACGTTTTTTCTCACCTCAGTCTTAAATGGCCTCCCCTTTATTCTAAGACTGTCGCCCCAGGTTCTGGGACTCGCCCCATATTGGGAACATTTTTCCTGCATCTAACTTGTCCAGTTCTTTTATATGTTTCTATAAGATCCGCCCTCATCCTTCTAAACTCCAGTGAATGCAAGCCTAGTCTTTTCAATCTTAATGACAGTCCCGCCATCCCAGGGATCAATCTTGTGAACCTACGCTGCACTGCCTCAATCATAAGAATGTCCTTCCTCAAATTAGGAGACCAAAACTGTAACAATACTCCAGATGTGGTCTCACCAGAGCCCTATGCAACTGCAGAAGAATCTCTTTACTCCTATACTGAAATCCTCTTGTTATGAAGACCAACATTCCATTAGCTTTCTTCACTGCCTGCTGTACCTGTAAGCCAACTTTCAGTGACCGGTGTACAAGGACACCCAGGTCTCGCTGCACCTCCCCCTTACCTAACCTAAACCCATTGAGATGATAATCTGCCCCCTTGCTTTTGCCGCCAAAGTGGATAACCTCACATTTATCTATATTATACTGCATCTGCCACGCATCTGCGCACTCACTCAACCTGTCAATGCATCAAGGCTTTCTTTAAAATAAAACAGTTTAAATGCATTGAAGTTTTTGGGCCAGTGGCAGCCAGCTGGTATTGTGATCAGTTGGCTGTGAGCAGCTTGGCTCCTTTTACATTTTCCCTTGGGTACAGTGTGAATGAGAAGATGCTGGTACTGCGGATTGTCTGCTCCTCGACAAGGCCGAGGAGATCTTATATTAGGAACACTTCTCCATCCGTTTCCCACCACGGATGGCTGACCTGCTGAGTTCTTCCCCACTTTGGAGAGGAATGGACATGCGATGTGTCGGGTCTGGACCCTTCTTTGGACTGATGGGAGTCGGGGGAGAAAGCTGAAAAAAAGATGGGGTCGAGACAGACTCCAGGACTTGATTCGGAAGGGAGGGGGGGGGGGGGGGGGGGGGGGGGAGTCTCCTTAATTTGGAGAATTCAATGTTCATGCCATTGGGTTGTAAGCTATAAGGTGCTGTTTCCCCAGTTTGCGTGTCGCCTCACTCTGGTGGTGGAGGAGGCCCAGGACAGAATGATCAGTGTGGGAGTGGGAAGGGGAGATAAAATGGTTGGCAACCGAGAGATTCAGCAGGCCTTGGCGGACCAAGCACAAGTGTAGGATGAAATGCACGCCTAGTCTAGATACAAGGAACAGCAGATGGTGGCTTACAAAAACTGACACAATTTCCTGAAGTTTGACAAAAATGCTGGAGAAAAACAGCGGGTGAGGCAACTATGGAAGGAAGGAATAGATGACGTTTTGGGTCGAGACCCTTCTTCAGACTGATGTGGGGGTGAGGGGGGGGCGGGAAGAAGAAAGGAAGAAGTGGAGACAGTACGCTGTGGGAAAGCTGGGGAAGGGAAAGAGGGAGAAAGCAAGGACTACCTGAAATTGGAGAAGACAATGTTCATACCGCTGGGCTGTAAACTACCCAAGCAAAATATGAGATGCTGCCTCTCTAATTTGTGGTGGGACTCACTCTGGCCATAGAGGAGGCCCAGGACAGAAAGGTCGGATTCAGAATGGGAGGGGGAGTTGGAAGTTCTGAGCCACCGGGAGATTGGGTTGGTTAATGCGAACTGAGTGGAGGTGTTGAGCAAAGCGATCGCCAAGCCTGCACTTGGTCTCACCGATGTAGAGCAGTTGACACCTAGAACAGCGGATGCAATAGATGAGGTTGGAGGAGGTGCAGGTGAACCTCTGCCACACCTGGAAAGACTGGTTGGGTCCTTGGACGGAGTCAAGGGGAGAGGTAAAGCGACAAGTGTAACATTTCCTGCAGTTGCAGGGGAAAGTACCAGAGGAGGGGATGGGTTGGGTGGGAAGAGACGAATTGATTAGGGACTTACGGAGGGAGCGGTCTCTGTGGAAAGCCGAAAGGGGAGGAGATGGAAAGATGTGGCAAGTGGTGGGATCCCGTTGGAGGGGGCAAAAATGACGGAGGATTATTTGTTGTATGTGACGGCTGGTAGGGTGGAAGGTGAGGACACGGGGGACTCTGCCCTTGTTACAAGTGGGGGGATGGGGAGTGAGAGCAGAGTCACGGGTATAGAAGAGACCCGGGTGATTGCCTCATCTATAGTCGAAGAGGGGAACCCCCGTTCCCTAAAGAATGAGGAGATCTCCGATGCCATGGTTTGGAACACCTCATCCTGGGTGCAGATGCGGCATAGCTGGAGGAATTGGGAGTAGAGTCCTTACAGGAAGCAGGGTGGGAAGAAGTGTAGTCTAGATAGCCATGGGAGTCAGTGGGTTTCGAGTAGATGTTGGTCAGTAGTCTGTTACCTGCTATGGAGATAGTGAGGTCGAGAAATGGTATGGAGATGTTGAAAATGGTCCAGGTGAATTTGAGTGCCGGATGGAAGTTAGTGATGAAATTGATGAAGTCAGTGAGTTCTGCATGGGTGCAATAGGTAGCACCAATACAGTTGTCAATGTTGCAATGTAGCAATCTCCTGTAGTAACTTGCACCTCTGGAGAGCATGGACGGGCAACATTCTAGGTCAGGACCCTTCTTCAAACTGACGGGGAGAAAGTTGGAAAGGAGAGGTGGGAGTGGTCGCCTTAGATTCCCTTCCCTCTACAGATGCGGCCTGACCCACTGAGTTCCTCCACCGCTTTAGAGGGAATGGACAGAAAACATTTTGAATCATAGACATAGAAACATGGAAAATAGGTGCAGGAGTAGGCCATTCGGCCCTTCGAGCCTGCATCCCCATTCAAAATGATCATGGCTGATCATCCAACTCAGTGTCCTGTACCTGCCTTCTCTCCATACCCCCTGATCCCTTTAGCTACAAGGGCCACATCTAACTCCCTCGTAAATATAGCCAATGAACTGGCCTCAACTACCTTCTGTGGCAGAGAGTTCTAGAAATTCACCGTGTGAATTTTTTTTTCTCATCTCGGTCCTAAAAGATTTCCCCCTTATCCTTAAACTGTGACCCCTTGTTCTGGACTTCACCAACATCGGGAACATCTTCCTGCATCTAGCCTGTTGAACCCTTTAAGAATGTTGTACGTTTCTATAAGATCCCCCCTCAATCTTCTAAATTTTAGCGAATACAAGCCGAGTCCATCCAGCCTTTCTTCATATTAAAGTCCTGACATCCCAGGAATCAGTCTGGAGAACCTTCTCTGTACTCCCTCTGTAGAATGTCCTTCCTCAGATTAGGAGACCAAAACTGTACGCAATACTCCAGGTGCGGTCTCACCAAGATCCTGTACAACTGCAGTAGAACCTCCCTGCTCCTATACTCAAATCCTTTTGCTATGAATGCTAACATACCATTCGCTTTCTTCACTGCCTGCAGCACCTGCATGCCATTTTTAGTCAGGACCCTTCTTCAGACTGATTGGAGAGGGTGGGCGGAGGAAGCTGGAAAAGAGAGATGGGGGGTGGATAAAGCCTGGCAAGTGATAGGTGGACACAAATTGCTGGAGTAACTCAGTGGGACAGGCAGCATCTCTAGAGAGAAGGAATGGGTGATGTTTCAGGTTGAGACCCTTCTTCAGAAGTGATAGGTGGATATAGGTGAGGGAGACACAAGAAACTGCACATGCTGGAATCTTGCATTGAACACAATTTAGTTAGATGCACAGAATCTCTTGCCCAGAGTTGGGGAATAGAGGACCAGAGGACATAGGTTTAAAGTGAAGGGGAAAAGATTTAATAGGAATCTGAGGGGTAACTTTTCCACACAGAGGATGGTGGGTGTATGCAACAAGCTGCTGGAGGAGGTAGTTGAGGCAGAGACTATCCCAACGTTTAAGAAACAGTTAGACAGGTACATGGATAGGACAAATTTAGAGGGATATGGACGCAGGCAGGTGGGACTAGTGTAGCTGGGACATGTTAATTGGTGTGGGGAAGTTTGACAGAAGGGCCAGTTTCCACACTGCATCACTCTATGACTTACACAAAGTGCAAGCGACTGTGGAGTAACTCAGCAGGTCAGGCAGCATCCGTGGAGAACATGGATAGGTGACGTTTCACAGAGTGCTGGAGTAACTCAGCGGGTCAGGCAGCATCCGTGGAGAACATGGATAGGTGACGTTTCACAGAGTGCTGGAGTAACTCAGCGGGTCAGGCAGCATCTGTGGAGAACATGGTTTGGTGACATTTCCGGTCGGGACCCTTCTTCAGACTGACACGATGTTAACAGATCAGGTGGTGATCGGCAGCTGATTGGAGTAAGTGACAGAGGGCGAGAGAAAATAAAGGGATAAAAGGGTGTGAGACGAGGAAAGAGGAATATATATGTGCAGCTTTAAGGGACATTGGTCAGGTAGCATTTGGAGTATTGCATACAGTTCTGGTCACTCCATTACAGGGCTGATGTGGAGGCTTTGGGGAAGGTGCAGAGATGGTTAAACAGTATGGTTTGTTGGTTGAGGTGCTGGTTTACGAAAAAAGGACACAAAATGCTGGAGTAACTCAGCGGACAGGCAGCATCTCTGGAGAGAAGGAATGGGGGACGTTTCGTGTTGAGACTGAAGAAGGATCTCGACCCGAGACGTTACCCATTCCTTTCAGCATTTTGTGTTGACATAAACAGCGCCAATCCACGTCACGGTGTGCCAGCAGGCTGGAGGGGTGTTGGCCGGTGTGGACTCACCAGTGCTCCAGCAGGTGGTCAAGGCAGTGGGAGCATCTGCTCGCCGACGTGGGCCCGCCGGTGCTGCCGCAACCCCCGCGAGCTGTCAAACGCCTCACTGCAGTACGGGCAGTCGTAGGGCTGGCCACTGGTGTGCATGTGCTGGTGGGATAGGTTGTGGGAGGCCACGGCACAGCGCTCACCGCACACCGGGCTTGGGAAGGGACGGTCGCCAGTGTGCACCCGCTGATGGGACAACAGCTTGGTGGAGTGGGTGAAGCCCTTGCCGCACTGGGTGCAGGTGAAAGGGCGCTCGCCGGTGTGGGTGCGCTGGTGCTCCAGCAGCCTGGATGAGCGGGTGAAACCCTTGCCACAGTCGCTGCAGGTGTAAGGCCGTTCGCCGGTGTGCAGACGCCTGTGCACCTTCAGGTCCGTGGACGTCTTGAAGCCTTTTCCGCAGTCGGAGCAGGTGAAGGGCCGCTCACTGCTGTGCACCCGCCGGTGATGCAGCAACCCGGATAACTGGGCAAAGCTCTTGCCACAGGTGGAGCAGCCATAGGGCTTCTCGCCCGTGTGCACCCGCCAGTGGTCCTTCAGGTGATTTGTCGTCTTGAAGCTCTTGCCGCAGGTGGAGCAGCCAAAGGGCTTCTCGCTCGTGTGAACTCGCCGGTGGGCCTTCAGGTCATTTGTTGTCTTGAAACTCTTGCCGCAGTCGGAGCAGCCAAAGGGCTTCTCGCCGGAATGCACGCGGTTGTGCCGATGCAGGGCCTCGTAGCGGGTGAATTTCTTGCCACATTCCGAGCAGTCGAAGGGGCGTTCTCCCGTGTGCACCCGTCGGTGGGTCTCCAGCTGGCTTGGCTTCTGCCAGGCTTTGCCACACACATCACACTCATAATGCTTCACCTTGTTGTACCCCATTATGTGGTCCTCCACCGAAGCTCAGCCCCTCGAAGCTCAGCCCACACACTGAGCAGATGGGGGGGGGGGACTCACCGACCCCGTCTCTCCGTCCACAGCAACAGCTCCTAAACCCTGCAGGAATGGAGCACAGAGGGTCAACAAGCTGGCAAACAGGACATTACTAGCGCATATTAGGTGCGTTCTTGGCGGAGGAAACCGTTATATAATTCTGGGCAGCACAGTGGCACAGCAGTACAGCTGCTGCCTCTCCGCCAGAGACCTGGGTTCAATCCTGACGACTGGTGCTGTCTGTGCGGAGTCTGTACGTTCTCCCCTTGACCTGCGTGGGTTTTTACTCTGGGTGCTCCGGTTTCCTCCAACCTGGGACTGCAGCTATTTACAATATACATCAATGATTTAGACATATTCCCGATGTTGGGGGAGTCCAGAACTAGGGGCCACAATTTAAGAATAAGGGGTAGGTCATTTAGAATGGAGATGAGGAAAAGGATGTTCACATAGAGAATTGTGAGCCTCTGCCTCAGAGGGCGGTGGAGGCCGGTTCTCTTTATACTTTAAAGAGAGAGCTAGCTAGGGCTCTTGAAGACAGCAGAGTCAGGGGATATGGTGAGGAGGCAGGAACGGGGTACTACATATTTTAGGGTCTTTTTAAGTTTTAGAGATACAGTATGGAAACAGGCCCTTTGGCTCACCGGGTCCGCGCCGACCAGCGATTCCCGCACATTAACACATTAACACTATCCTACACCCACTAGGGACAATTTTATTGTAACATTTACACCAAGCCAATTAACCTACAAACCCGTAGTCTTTGGAGTGTGGGAGGAAATCCGAAGATCTCTGAGTAAACCTACACAGATCACGGGGAAAACGTACAAACTCCGTGCCCGTAGTTAGGATGGAACCCGGGGCTCCGGCTCAGCATGCAACCTTGACCGTATGGATGATTAGCCATGATCACAGTGAATGCTGGTTCGTAGGGCCGAATGGCCTACTCCTGCACTTATTGTCAACGCGGCTCCCGGATAGGTGGTGTCCCCAGGTCGGTGCGGACCCCCCCACACCCCCTCTAACTGCACCTCACATCCCCCCACTCCCCCCCCCCCCCACCTTCCCCCCGCGCTTCCCCTCCACCTCCCTTTCAAACACTAGTAATGTTCACGTGTTAGTAATGACCTGCTTGCCAATTTCTTGACCCTCCGTGTCCCCTCCTGCAGGGTTTAGGAGCCGTTGCTGAGGACGGAGAGACCGTCCCTTCTCCAGCCCAAGGTGTGGATAGCGCTTTGCCATGGTATCCCGCGCCCTGTCTCACCAGCGCGTGCACACCAGTAGCCAGCACTACGACTGCCCATGCTGCGGTGAGGTGTTTTGACAGCTCGTGGGGGTTGCAGCATTACTGGCGGGCCCATACCGGCGAGTGGCTGCTCCCACTGCGGCAAGCGTTTCAAGAACGCACGGGGGCATCAGCGGATTCAGACCGGAGAGAGACCCTAGGTGTGCGCTGAGTGTGGCAAGGATTTCACCCGCAGTACCATCTAACAGTCGATAGCGCAGTCAAATGGTGCGCAGACAACAACCTCCAGCTTAATACTTCAAAAACCTTAGAAATCATCATAGATTTCAGACGCAATCAAAACCACAAACCCCCGGTCCATGTCAACTCTCACCCCATAACCTCCACAAACTCATTTAAGTTTCTAGGCACCTATATCTCCAATAACCTAAAATGGCACATAAATGCAGACCACGTCATCAAGAAAGGTCAAAAACGCCTATATTTCCTCAGACAGCTCAAAAAGTTCAGAGTCCATAAACACCTCCTGGTCCGTTTCTATCAATCAATCATTGAAAGCATCATCACCTCCTCAATCACAGTCTGGTACGGTAACACCGATAGTCACTCACTACATAGAATACAGCGCATTGTTTCCAAGGCCTCCAGGATCATCAACTCCCCCCTCCCCTCAATCCATTCCATTTATCTTCAACGTACCTCAAAACGGGCAAAAAAGATCATCTCGGACCACTCCCATCCAGCAAATCACCTTTTTCAGTCTCTACCTTCAGGGAGGCGCTTCAGGTCACTTGCTACTAAAACCACCCGCTTTAAAAACAGTTTCTTCCCCTCAGCAATAAGAACTCTTAATTCCGTCCAATAATCAGACAATAACATGATTTCTGATGTATACAGTGTCTTGTCTATGGTCTTTGTTTGTTCTTTAGCATTATGTAATGTTGGTGAGATGTGTGATTTATGTGGTATGGATGCACTTTATTACGGTGATCTGTGTTATTAGTGGTATGTAACTAAAGCAGTGTACCATCATGTACCGAACCCAAATACCACCAACCCTGGTTGCGTGGCAAATAAAGATTCTATTCTATTCTATTCTATGTTCAGCCTGTGGCAGCACCGGTGTACCCACAGCGGTTGGGGTTACTCAGCATTTTGTGTCCATTTTTGTAAACCAGCATCTGCAATTCCTTTGTTTTAAACCACTCTGGTCAACCATCTCTGCACCTTCCCCAAAGCCTCCACATCAGTACTGTAATGCAGTGATCAGAACTATATGCAATACTCCAAATGCTACTTGACCAATGTCCCTTAAAGATACACATGTACATTCCTCTCCTTGTCTCGCACTCTCCCCGTTCTCCCTCCCTCTTGTCTCTCCTCCCTAAAGTGCCATAAAGCTGCACATATTCATTCCCTTCTCCTCACCAAACACCCTTTTACCTCATTTTCTCTCGCCTCTGTCACTCATTCCACCTATCTGCCGATCACCCCCTCATCTGTTAACATAGTGTCAGTCTGAAAAAGAGTACAACGTCGAAATGTCACCTATCCATGTTCTCCACAGATGCTGCCTGACCCGCCGAGTTACTCCAGCACTCTGTGAAATGTCACCTATCCATGTTCTCCACATATGGTTTTAGTGTTTTAGTTTAATTTAAACATACAGCATTTAAATAGGCCTTTCCTGTGTGTAGGAAAGAACTGCAGATGCTGGTTTAAACTGAAGATCGACACAAAAAGCTGGAGTAACTCAACAGGTCAGACAGAATCTCTGGACAAAAGGAAAATATTGCGTTTTGGGTTGGGTCTGAAAAAGGTTCTTGCACACCTTTGGAATGTGGAAGGAAACAAGAATTCTCTGGAATCTCTGCCACAGAAGGTAGTTGAGGCCAGTTCATTGGCTATATTTAAGAGGGAGTTAGATGTGGCCCTTGTGGCTAAAGGTATCAGGGGGTATGGAGAGAAGGCAGGAGCTGGATACTGAGTTGGATGACCAGCCATGATCATATTGAATGGCGGTGCAGGCTCGAAGGGCCGAATGGCCTACTCCTGCACCAATTTTCTATGTTTCTATGTAAGAGCACCTGAATAAAACCCATGCGAGCAAAGGGAAAAGGAGCAAACTCCATCCAGCACCCATATTCAGGATCAATTCCGGGTCTCTGGCAATTTTAGGCAGCAACTTAATGGCCAATGTATTATCTCATAGTCTTGAACTGAATTAAAACATACAGTAGCTGTAAATGTCTGAATTATGTCACTCTCCATCCTGATAAAGAACTCATCCATATTATGGGCACTCTTGCCCAAGGGGCCATGCACAACAAGACTGCTAACTAACCCTTCCTCATTACTCAATACCCAGTCTAGAATAGCCTGCTCTCTCGTTGGTTCCTCTCCACGTTGGTTTAGAAAACTAACCCGCATACATTCCAAGAAATCCTCTTCCTAAGCACCCTTGCCAATTTGATTCACCCAATCTATATGTAGATTGAAGTCACCCATTATAACTGTAAAGGAGGACATAGCATCATTTGGAGATTTAAGACTGAAAATGGATAGTTTCTTTTTTTTTTTTAGTAACCAAAGTTATCAATGTATAATTTTTTGTGTTGGAAAATAAAATATAGTGGCACAGCTGGTGGACTTGCTGCCTCAAACGGCAAGAATCTGTGTTCGAACCTGTCCCGGAACTGTCTGTGTTGAATTTGCACATTCTCCCAGCAAGCATGTGGGTTTCTTCCCACACCCCAAAGATGCATTGGCTTTGTAGGTTAACTTGTCTCTGTAAAATTTCCCCTAACGTTTAGGGAGTGGGTGAGGAAAGTGGGATAACAGAACTTGTATGGATGGGGAGACAAAAATGCTGGAGAAACTCAGCAGGTGAGGCAGCATCTATGAAGCAAAGGAAATAGGCGACGTTTTGGGTCGAGACCCTACAAACTGATGTGAGGGTGGAGGGGGTGGGAAGAAGAAAGAAAGAGGTGGAGACAGTGGGCTGAAGGAGAGCTGGCAAGCAGAGGAGAATTGTAGGTCAATTTGCATACCGCTGAGGTGTAAACTGCCAAGCAAAATATGAGGTGCTGCTCCTCCAATTTACGGTGGGCCTCACTGGCCCGGGTCCTTGAATGGAGTCAAGGAGGGAGGTAAAGTGACAAGTATAGCATTCCCTGCAGTTGCAAGGGGAAGTGCCAGGGGGTGGTTTGGGTGGGAAGGGACAAAATTACCAGGGAGTTACGGAAGGAGCGGTCTCTGCGGAAAGCCGACAGGGGAGGAGATGGGAAGATGTGGCCAGTGGTGGGATCCCGTTGGTAGACAAAGCTGGAGAAAATCAGCAGGTGAGGCAGCATCTATGGAGCGAAGGAATAGGCCCTTCTTCAGACTGATGTCAGGGGGGGTGTCGGGAAAAAGAAAGGAAGAGGCGGAGACCGTACGCTGTGGGAGAGCTAGGAATGGGAGGCAAAGGAGGGAGAAAGCAAGGACAATCTGAAATTAGAGGAGCCAATGTTCATACCGCTGGGATGTAAACTACCCAAGCAAAATATGAGGTGCTGTTCCTCCAATTTGCGGTGGGTCCCACTCTGGCCATGGAGGAGGCCCAGGACAGAAAGGTCGGATTCGGAATGGGAGGAGCAGTTGAAGTGCTGAGCCACCGGGAGATCAGGTTGGTTATTGAGAGCTGAGTGTAGGTGTTGTGCGAAGCGATCGCCAAGCCTGAACTTGGTCTCACTGAGGTTGATCATATGCTGAATAATCCAACCAGAATTTTGTTTGGAAGTGGAAAGAAATAATAGAAATTGCATTCATTGCAACGTGTAAAAGGAGATGAGATACTGTATTATAATTTTGCTGCATGTCATCATGGTATATATCATGTCTTGATTGGTGAATATGTTTAGTTTGTGACTTTATTTGCAGCAGAAATAATACGTGAATGCTGCATTGACCATAATTCTGACTGGTAACCACGCACTTTATCCGAGCACATTATCGCACGCGTCATGCAATCCGTCTTAAATGACCACTTAAACTGTCATTTGGCAACCTAAAAAGCTGCCTAGGTTGCCCGGATGGCAAGAGGGAAAAAAAGTTAAGCGAGAGCCCTGCTAACGCGTGAACATTACTAGTGCTTGAAGGGGGGGAAGGGGAAAGGGGAGGGTGGGGAAGAGGTGAGAAAATAATGACGATGTTAAAGGAAACAGGCCATTGTGAGCTGTGGGCGAAATCAAGTTACAGACATTAAAAACCCCGCAAGATTACTTTGAAGCTGGTCTGACGGGTGGGGGAGGGATGGAGAGAGAGGGGATGTCAGGGTTACTTGAAGTTAGAGAAATCAATATTTATACCGCTATCAATAAAAGTGAGGAAAGTTGTTGGATAGTTAATTAAAATCAGCGAATGACATTTCAAAACTCGAACAAAGTTTGACAAGTAGCCAAGTGTCCCGTCCTGAAACATTGCCCATAATCTTTCTCCAGCACTTTGTGCACATCTTTGGCAGACACAGGGAAGTGCAGGTGCTGGTTCAATCACAAAAAGATACAAAGTGCTGGAGGCAGGATCTGTGGAGAACATGGATAGGTAACGTTTCACCGAGTGCTGGAGTAACACAGCTGGTCAGTGACTTCCCTGTTGCATCGAACACCACAGCCCCACCATGGCCGTCCGAAGGGGGGGTGCGGTGGGTGCACCCCCCTTTACCCCCCAAAAGTAAGAAAAAATCCTCAGGGGAAAAAAAAAAAAAATCCAGAAAAAAAATCTGGCCCGCGGAATAAGGGAGTGCCCATTTCTCTGGGCCCGGGGGGGGGGGGGGGGGGGGGGGGGGGGGCGGTGTCTGCCCGCCCGGGTCCAGCATCTCCATCCGTGACGTCGGAGCCTCACTGGACGGGAGTGGCTGAATCTGAACCCAGCGGCTGTAACCCCAACACCAGTCGCCGCTGTGGCGGGGCCCGCTCCCCTTGCCTCCCCCCCCGCCACCAGGGCCCAAGCCATCTTCCCCCCCACGCCACCCCCACCAATAGCCTAATCATTAAAGAGTTAAAAGACAGCCTAATCGATAAAGAGCTGAGAAGAGGAATCTGAGCTGTCAAGGAAAGGTACTCTGAGAATTTGAGGAGCAAGTTCTCAGCTAGTGACTCTTCTTCAGTTTGGAAGGGCATGCAAAAAATCAAAAAAAGAGAAAAGTCCCCCCCACTATTTGGACAATCGGCAGCTGACGAACAACCTGAATCAGTTTTACTGCTGGTTTGAAAATCAGAAACATAACCCTAGTACCCCTCCCCAACAAACACAGCCAGACCCCAGTCTGCAAAGAATGGACCCTGCACCCTCTCCTTCCCATTCACCACCTCACACCTACTTAAGGCAAGACTCCAGTAATGAAAAGAGTGGACCCTTTCCCACCCCCACCAACACTTCACACCCAATTACTCATTTTTAACCAGTACCTGCAAAGATGCACTGACCCTGCCTGCTTCAAAGTCTCCACTATTGTCCCTGTACCGAAAAAGGTAAGGATTACTGGTCTTAATGACTACAGGCCTGTCGCACTGACCTCTGTAGTCATGGAGACCATTGAAAGGCTTGCGCTGGCATGCTGAAAAATATCACAATCCTTCTGCTGGATCCTCTGCATTTTGCATGTTGGGCCAATAGATCTGTGGATGATGCAGTCAATCTGGGCCTACACATCATCCTACAGCACCTAGACCTCCAGGGGACCTATGCAAGGATTTTGTTTGTTGATTTTAGCTCTGCATTGGGGTGGGAGGTTGCAACCTTCATGTGGTCCGCCCTGTTTCGACAAATGCAATCAACCCGGTGTGCACAGTCAAATAAGATCAAATAGAACAAGTTGTCCTACAACTTTAGGCTGTGCACGCCATACGCAAGAAGAAGAAGAAGCTCTGCATTCAACACCATTGTGCCAGAGCTACTACGCTCCAAACTTTCTGAGTTGACTGTGCCTTAACCCCTCTGTCGGTGGATCACCAGCTTTCTGACTGACAGGAAGCAGCATGTGAGACGGGAAAGCATATCTCGGACCCGCAAACGCTCAGCATAGGATCACCGCAAGATGCGTACTCTCCCCTCTCTACTCTCGCCACACCAATGACTGCACCTCCACAGCCACTTCTGTCAAGCTTCTCAAGTTTGCGGATGACACAACCCTGATTGGATAGATCCAGGATGGGGATCTCTGTACTCTTTTCAATTTGACATCTTTCCTATAACATGGTGCCCAGAACTGAACACAATATTCTAAATGCAGTCTCACCAATGTCTTATACAACTGCAACATGACCTCCCAACTTCTAGACTCAATACTGACTGATGAAGGCCAAAGTGCCAAAATATGTTTTGACCACCTGATATACCTGCGACACGACCTTCAAGGAACCATACAACCATCAACCATTCCTCTGCCCACCTGGCTAATTGATCCAGATCCTGCTGCAATCTTTCACAACTAATCTTCACTATATGCAAAACCACTCACATCTGTATCATCAGCAAACTTGCTAATCTTGCCCTGTTCTGTGACGTTTCACAGAGTGCTGGAGTAACTCAGCGGGTCAGGCTGAGTATGGAGGTTGGGAGGTCATGTTGCAGTTGCATAAGAAGGTGGTGAGGCCGCATTCAGAGTATTGTATTCAGTTCTGGGCAACATGTTATAGGAAAAATGTCATAAAACTGGAAAGGGTACAGTGAAGATTTACGAGGATGTTGCCAGCACTAGAGGGCCAGGGCTATAGGGAGAGGTTGAGTAGGCTGGGAGTCTATTTCATGGCGCACAGGAGGATGAGGGATGATCTAATAGAGGTGTATAAAATCATGATTTGAATAGATATGGTTGAGTCTTTTGCCCAGAGTAGGTGAATCGAGGAGCAGAGGACATAAGTTTAAGGTGAACTGCAAAAGATTTAATAGGAATCTGAGGGGTATGTTTTTCACACACAGGGTGGTAGGTGTATGGAACAAGCTGCCAGAGAAGGTAGTTGAGGGATATGAATCAAACGTGGGCAGGTGGGACTAGTGCAGATGGAACATGCTGGGCCGAAGGGCCTGTTTCCACACTGTATCACTCTATGGTTCTATCCATCTTTCCCTCTCAAACCCATTCTCCTGCCTTCTCCCCATTACCTCTGACACCCGTATCAATCAAGAATCTATCAATCTCCTCCTGAAAAATGTCAATTGACTTGACCTCCACAGCTGGCTGTGGCAATGAATTCCACAGTTCACCACCCTCTGACTTAAGAAATTCCTGCTCATCTCCTTCATAAAGGAATGTCTTTTAATTCCGAGACTGTGGCCACTGGTCCTAGACTCTTCCACTAGTGGAAACATCCTCTCCACATCCACTCCATCCAGGTTTTTACCAGGCTGGGACAGACTGCAACAGCTTCACGCCATGTCCCAAATGACACCATCACCCAAGGCAGCAGAGACATTATAGGAGAGGGCAAGCACCGTCACAAAGTAGCTCACGATGGTTTGGGTAACATTCAGGAATGTCTATGCATGCCACATCATGAATATTACTGAAGAACGGTCTTGACCCGAAATATAACCTCCAGAGATGTTGCCTGACTCACTGAGTTACTTCAGCACTCTGTGAAACGTCGCCTATTTATATTCTCCACAGAGCTGCCTGACCCGCTGAGTTACTCCAGCACTCTGTGAAACGTCGCCTATTCATATTCTCCACAGAGCTGCCTGACCCGCTGAGTTACTCTAGCACTCTGTGCCTATTTTCCCTTCACCCATCTGCCCAAGCCCACTCTCCCCCCTCCTTTCCTATGTTACTTTCCACCCATAAACCTCTCTCTGCCTTTACATTTCATTCCTCTTTCAAATCTGCTCTACTTACCTACATTCATTTTTCTTCTTAACTTTTTGGTCATAGAATAATGCAGTGTGGAAACAGGCCCTTCAGCCCAACTTGCCCACACCGACCAACATGTGCCATCTGCTGTGGATTTGGGAGGAACAACAGCAGCAACAGATTAGCAAGAGATACGACTGATTGGCTCTAGCCCAAGTGTGAGGAGAGGGGTGAAAACAGTTGAAAACTGAGGAATTTGCTTTGTAAATTGGTAAATCAGGCAATTTATCAGTCAATTTAAGCAGGACAGCTCTTAGCGAGCGGCAGTGAGTGAGCGAAGTGCCCTGTGAGTAAAGTGTGAGTCTTTGGCTCGAGAGTCTTCGGTGAGGAGTGGAGACCACGCAATACGCTTGAGAGGTAGAGACCAAAGAAGGAGATGTCAGGCAAGCTGATTCAGTGTGATGCTTGCAGTATGTGGGAGGTCAAGGACACCGCTGGTGCCTCTGGCTGCTACAAATGTGACAAGTGCATCCAGGTAGAGCTCCTGAAGGGCCGTGTTGGGGAACTGGAGAAGCAAGTGGATGACCTCCGGTTCGTACGAGAAACAGAGTCGTTCCTCGACAAGTCCTACAGTACGATTGTTACACCTAAGGTACTGGAAGAGAGAAGGTGGGAGACAGTGAGAAAGGGAGGGAAGAATGGAATGCCAACGTCCCCGGGTGGTGTACCTCTTGTAAACAGGTTCATCCGCTTAGAAGCTGTTGGGACAGAAGACGTGAGCGGCGGACTGGCCTGTGATGCGAATAGGGCTGTTGAGCCAAAACCAAAAAGGGCTAAGGCAGGCAAGGCCATTGTAGTGGGAGACTCCATCGTGAGAGGTACGGGCAGGGGTTTCTGCAGCAACAGACGGGATGCGAGGATGGTGTGCTGCCTTCCCGGTGCCAGGATCCAGGATGTCACGGACAGAGTGCAGAAAATCCTCAAGGGCGAAGGTGAACATCCGGAAGTGGTAGTGCATGTCGGCACAAACGATGTCGGAAAGAAGGGGATGAATATTCTGCAGCGTGACTTTAGAGAGCTCGGAAAAATGTTGAAAAGCAGGACCTCCAGGGTTGTTATCTCCGGTTTGCTTCCAGTTCCCCGTGCTGGCGAGAGCAGGAACAGGGAGATACGGGACCTGAACGTGTGGCTGAGGAACTGGTGCACGGGGCAGGGATTTAGATTCTTAGATCACTGGGATCTGTTTTGGGGTAAGGGGGAACTGTACAAAAGGGACGGATTGCATCTTGACAGGTGCGGGACCAGCATTCTGGCAGGCAGGTTTGCCACTGCTACACGGGTGGCTTTAAACTGAATAAGGGGGGTGGGGTGTCGAATGGGATAGTGGAGGATGGAGTTAAAGGGAAAGGGTTTCTTAAATGTGTGAGCGTAGAGACCGAGGGGTGTAAAATGAGGGTAGAAGAAATAGGTAGCAAGGTGAAAAGTAAAAGTGGCAGGCAGACAAAACCAGGGCAAAAAGCAAAAAGGGCCACTTTTCAACATAATTGTATAAGGGGTAAGAGTGTTGTAAAAACAAGCCTGAAGGCTTTGTGTCTCAATGCAAGGAGCATTTGTAATAAGGTGGATGAGTTGAATGTGCAGATAGCTATTAATGACTATGATATAGTGGGGATCACGGAGACATGGCTCCAGGGTGACCAAGGCTGGGAGCTGAACATCCAGGAATATTCAATATTCAGGAGGGATAGACAGAAAGGAAAAGGAGGTGGGGTAGCGTTACTGATTAGAGAGGGGATTAATGCAATGGAAAGGAAGGACATTAGTTTGGAGGATGTGGAATCGGTATGGGTAGAGCTGCGAAACACTAAGGGGCAGAAAACGCTGGTGGGTGTTGTGTACAGGCCACCTAACAGTAGTAGTGAAGTTGGAGATGGTATCAAACAGGAAATTAGAAATGCGTGCGACAAAGGCAAAACAGTTATAATGGGTGACTTCAATCTACATATAGATTGGGTGAATCAAATTGGCAGGGGTGCTGAGGAAGAGGATTTCTTGGAATGTATGCGGGATAGTTATCTAAATCAACATGTAGAGGAACCAACGAGAGAGCAGGCTATTTTAGACTGGGTATTGAGTAATGAGGAAGGGTTAGTTAGCAATCTTGTTTTACGTGCCCCCTTGGGCAAGAGTGACCATAATATGGTTGAGTTCTTCATTAGGATGGAGAGTGACATTGTTAATTCAGAAACAATGGTTCTGAACTTAAAGAAAGGTAACTTTGAGGGTATGAGACGTGAATTGGCCAAGATTGACTGGCAATTAATTCTAAAAGGGTTGACGGATATGCAATGGAAGACATTTAAAGGCTGCATGGATGAACTACAAAAATTGTTCATCCCAGTTTGGCAAAAGAATAAATCAGGGAAGGTAGTACATCCATGGATAACAAGGGAAATCAGGGATAGTATCAAAGCGAAGGATGATGCGTACAAATTAGCCAGAAAAAGTAGCATACCGGAGGACTGGGAGAAATTCAAAGACCAGCAGAGGAGGACAAAGGGCTTAATTAGGAAAGGAAAAATAGATTATGAAAGAAAACTGGCAGGGAACATAAAAACTGACTGCAAAAGTTTTTATAGATATGTGAAAAGAAAGAGATTAGTTAAAACAAATGTAGGTCCCTTGCAGTCAGAAACAGGTGAGTTGATCATGGGGAACAAGGATATGGCGGACCAATTGAATAACTACTTTGGTTCCGTCTTCACTAAGGAAGACATAAATAATTTGCCGGAAATAGCAGGGGACCGCGGGTCAAAGGAGTTGGAGGAATTGAGTGAAATCCAGGTTAGCCGGGAAGTGGTGTTGGGTAAATTGAATGGATTAAAGGCCGATAAATCCCCAGGGCCAGATAGGCTGCATCCCAGAGTACTTAAGGAAGTAGCTCCAGAAATAGTGGATGCATTAGTAATAATCTTTCAAAACTCTTTAGATTCTGGAGTAGTTCCTGAAGATTGGCGGGTAGCAAACGTAACCCCACTTTTTAAGAAGGGAGGGAGAGAGAAAATGGGGAATTACAGACCAGTTAGTCTAACATCGGTAGTGGGGAAACTGCTAGAGTCAGTTATTAAAGATGGGATAGCAGCACATTTGGAAAGTGGTGAAATCATTGGACAAAGTCAGCATGGATTTACGAAAGGTAAATCATGTCTGACGAATCTTATAGAATTTTTCGAGGATGTAACTAGTAGCGTGGATAGGGGAGAACCAGTGAATGTGGTGTATCTGGACTTCCAGAAGGCTTTCGACAAGGTTCCACATAAGAGATTAGTATACAAACTTAAAGCACACAGCATTGGGGGTTCAGTATTGATGTGGATAGAGAACTGGCTGGCAAACAGGAAGCAAAGAGTAGGAATAAACGGGTCCTTTTCACAATGGCAGGCAGTGACTAGTGGGTACCGCAAGGCTCAGTGCTGGGACCCCAGCTATTTACAATATATATTAATGATCTGGATGAGGGAATTGAAGGCAATATCTCCAAGTTTGCGGATGACACTAAGCTGGGGGGCAGTGTTAGCTGTGAGGAGGATGCTAGGAGACTGCAAGGTGACTTGGATAGGCTGGGTGAGTGGGCAAATGTTTGGCAGATGCAGTATAATGTGGATAAATGTGAGGTTATCCATTTTGGTGGCAAAAACGGGAAAGCAGACTATTATCTAAATGGTGGCCGATTGGGAAAGGGGGAGATGCAGCGAGACCTGGGTGTCATGGTACACCAGTCATTGAAGGTGCAGCAGGCAGTAAAGAAAGCAAATGGTATGTTAGCTTTCATTGCAAAAGGATTTGAGTATAGGAGCAGGGAGGTTCTACTGCAGTTGTACAGGGTCTTGGTGAGACCACACCTGGAGTATTGCGTACAGTTTTGGTCTCCAAATCTGAGGAAGGACATTATTGCCATAGAGGGAGTGCAGAGACGGTTCACCAGACTGATTCCTGGGATGTCAGGACTGTCTTATGAAGAAAGACTGGATAGACTTGGTTTATACTCTCTAGAATTTAGGAGATTGAGAGGGGATCTTATAGAAACTTACAAAATTCTTAAGGGGTTGGACAGTCTAGATGCAGGAAGATTGTTCCCGATGTTAGGGAAGTCCAGGACAAGGGGTCAAGGCTTAAGGATAAGGGGGAAATCCTTTAAAACCGAGATGAGAAGAACTTTTTTCACACAGAGAGTGGTGAATCTCTGGAACTCTCTGCCACAGAGGGTAGTTTAGGCCAGTTCATTGGCTATATTTAAGAGGGAGTTAGATGTGGCCCTTGTGGCTAAGGGGATTAGGGGGTATGGAGAGAAGGCAGGTACGGGATACTGAGTTGGATGATCAGCCATGATCATATTGAATGGCGGTGCAGGCTCGAAGGGCCGAATGGCCTACTCCTGCACCTAATTTCTATGTTTCTATGTTTCTATCTAACCTAGTCCCACTCACACACGTTTGGCCCATATCCATCTAAATCTGTCCTATCCATGTACGTGTCCAAATGTCTCTTAAACATTAGGATAGTCCCAGCCTTAACTACCTCCTCTGGCAGCTCGTTCCATACACCCAGCACCCTTTGTGTGAAAAAGCTACCTCTCAGATTCCTGTTAATTTCTGAAATATTGGTCATAGATTTGGTGCAAAAAATGCTCCAAAATAAGTCTCAGAATGCATCAGAGAGCATCTAAAACCCCAGATCTTCAAGGGCCCTTAAGCGGGCCCTGGTCCTTGGGATCGAGGGACTTCACGCTTTGCGCTCATGATGTGCGCAGCGCGCACACTATTTCACATTACATTTTTTGTAATCCTGTCATGCCAACCCCCTTTTTGGAAAGCTTCGTACGGGCCTGCCCACCCAGCTTGGACCTGCCCCACAAAGAGTGGGGCGCCCTGAACCGGATCCGTACAGGAGTCAGCTGGTTAAACGACAACTTGCATCGATGGGGACTGTGTTCATCAGCAGCCTGCGTGTGTGGAGCAGACCAACAAACAGCGCACCACGCCATTATCGACTGCGCTGTTCCCCGCCCCCCTGACCTCACGTCCCTCGACCACAGCACGTTGAACTGGCTTCAGCGCCTGGAGGGCGTTACATAACTTCGGCTGCCTCAAACGCAAGTAGAAGAGAAGCGGGTCAGCCAATATCTCTGGTCAACATGGTTTGGCGATTTTTCAGGTCTGAAGAAGGGTCGTGACACAAAAAACGTCCCCTATTCATGTTCTCCACAGACACAAAATGCTGGAAAAACATTAAGGGACAGAGCTTTAGGGGTAACATGAGGGGGGACTTCTTTACTCATAGCGTGGTACCTGTGTGGAATGAGCTTCCAGTGGAAATGGTGGAGGCAGGTTTGATTTTATCATTTAAAAATAAATTGGATAGATATATGGATGGGAAAGTAATGGAGGGTTATGGTCTGAGTGCAGCTAGATGGGACTAGGGGAAAATAAGTGTTCGGTACGAACTTGTAGGGCCGATGGCCTGTTTCCGTGCTGTAATTGTTATATGGTTATATAACAACACAGTGGGACAGGCAGCATGTCTAGAGAGAAGGAACATTCTTCAGACTGAGAATCACAGGAGAGAGACACAGAGATAAGAAAGTGTAAGGTGTTACTCCAGCACGGTCTTATCCGAATGGGAAGTACAACGAGACCTGGGTGGCCTTGAACATCAGTCACTGCAAGTAAGCATGCAGGTACAGCAGGCAATGAAGAAAGCTAATGGCATGTTGGCCTTCAGAATCAGAGGAGTTAAGTTTAGGTTACACAGAAAAGCTGGAGAAACTCAGCGGGTGCAGCAGCATCTATGGAGCGAAGGAAATAGGCAACGTTTCGGGCCGAAACCCTTCTTCAGACTAAGTTTAGGTCCTACTGCAGTTGTGCAGGGCCCTGGTGAGGCCGCACCTGGCGTATTGTGTGCAGTTTTGATCTCCTAATTTGAGGAAGGACATTCTTGCTATTGAGGGAGTGCAGCGTAGGTTCACCAGGTTAATTCCGGGATGGCGGGACTGACATATGATGAAAGAATGAGTCAACTGGGCTTGTATTCACTGGAATTTAGAAGGATCAGAGGGGATCTTATAGAAACATATAAAATTATTAAGGGACTGGACAGCGTAGATGCAGGAAACATGTTTCTGATGTTGGGGGAGTCCAGAACCACGGGTCACAGTTTAAGAATAAGGGGTGGGCCATTTAGGACTGAGAAGGGGAAAAACCTTTTCACCCAGAATCTGTGGAATTCTCTGCCACATTAGGCATTGGAGGCAAATTCTCAGGATGTTTTCAAGAGGGAGTTAGATTCAGCTCTTTGGGCTAACGGAATCAAGGGGTATGCAGAGAAAGCGGGAACAGGGTACTGATTGTGGATGATCAGCCGTGATCATGTTGAATGGTGGTACTGGCTCCAAGGGCCGAATGGCCTACTCCTGCACCTATTGTCTATGTTTCTATGTAAAAGCTTTTCACTCCACAACACTGTCTGTGTCTCTTCCGCGACTCTCAGTCTGAGGAAGGGTCTCAACCTCGAAACCTCGCCCATACTTCTCACCAGAGATGCTGCCCGTCCCGCTGAGTTACTGTAGCATTTTGTAGTCTGACCCAAAGATCCTATAGCGAGCAAGATAGACCACTCCTGCGAAATACAATGGACTGACGTGTAGTACGCACCGGAGCGTAACGTACGTCATTTCAGTAACCCCCAACCAGGCACAACGCTCAGTGTAATGAGCAACAATCATAGAGCGGCATAGGTGGACATTTCGGGTCGAGACGCTTCTTCAGACTGACAGTCAAGGGAAAGGGAAACAGGAGATATAGACATATCTTCCATTCATTTGTCTTTAGCACAGTCTATATCTCTTGTTCCTTTTCCCCCTGACTCAGCCTGAAGAAGGGTCTCGACCCGACATGTCACCTATGATCATTGCCTTTGTCTGTCTGTCCGCGCGTTCGTTCGCTCTTGGTGCCGGCGTTTCTCCCCTCAGACTCCGTCAAACAAACACACCCACACACAGCATGTCCGGAAGATCAGTATGGGCCGAGACCAGGAGCAGGGCGAAGGATGACAACAAATGGGTCATGGCAGCTATCGAAAAAGTACGGAAATGGCAAGGGGGACATTTTAAAAGAAAACCCGAAGGAAATAGATGTTTAACAAAACAAAAGGGGGGCCGGCGATCGCTCAGTGTCCGTGTCGGAGAGGGGGGGGGGGGGGGGGGGGAATGTTTTTGTTGAAGACGGGTCTCGACCCGAAATGTCACCTATTCCTTTTGTCCAGATATGCCGCACAACCCGCTGCACAGTGTTGTACTTCCGGTGGCGCTGGTGCCAGCAGCCTCCACCTACAGCCCGGTATCTTTTTGTTTTTTTTGTTTATTTAGTTATGTAAAAGTGTGTTTTTTTGTGGGGTTTTTTTTGGTGTTTTTATGTGGGGGAAGAAGGCACGGTGCGGGGGATTACCGTCATTCAGCCGCTTCCTGGTGAGGACGCGACTATTATTCGAGTCGCGTCCTCGCCTCCCCCCCCTCCCCCCACAGCGGCCTACCTACCTGGATTGGCGCGGCCTTTCCTGCCGGGATCGACCGGAGCTCCAGCAGCGGCGGGACAGCGCTGGAACATCGCGGGGCTGGCGATGCCTTACCGGGGCGGCGACTGCGGGTGCTCGGAAGGCCCCGACCACGGATGAACACGGAGGGGAGGCTGGCTGGACTATGGTGCCATTTATGTTATGTTGTGTCGTGGACTTTCTGTGTTTGTGCTTTTTTTTAAATTCAATTTCAATTTTATTTTTAATATGTTTTATCATTTATTTATTATTTATTTATTTTTTGGTGATTTTTTTTTTTTTTTATGATACTCTTATGATATTTTTTAAGGGAAATTCATTTTGTTGTCTCAAATTGAGACAATGACAATAAATTTGAATACAATACAATACAATACAATATTTGTGTCTATCCTTTAATCTCTCAGCCTGATATAGCAGAATCTCCCTGAATTAGCTTGACACCACAACGGTTACGCAAATGGCGCTGAAGATTACGCATGACCCTACTACGGCTTTTTAACAGAGTGGACCATCTTGTTCGCTAATGGGATCTTTGGTCTGGCCTCCCTTGAGGTTTTATCTCAGGTTATCTCATGTAGATAGGGTGGTGAAGAAAGTTTTTGGTGTGCTGGCCTTTATAAATCAGAGCATTCAGTATAGAAGTTGGGATGCAATGTTAAAATTGTACAAGGCATTGGTGAGGCCAATTCTGGAGTATGGTGTACAATTTTGGTCGCCAAATTATAGGAAGGATGTCAACAAAATAGAAAGAGTACAGAGGAGATTTACTAGAATGTTGCCTGGGTTTGAGCAACTAAGTTACAGAGAAAGGTTGAACAAGTTAGGTCTTTATTCTTTGGAGCGCAGAAGTTTAAGGGGGGACTTGATAGAGGTCTTTAAAATGATGAGAGGGATAGACAGAGTTGACGTGGACAAGCTTTTCCCATTGAGAGTAGGGAAGATTCAAACAAGGGGACATGACTTGAGAATTAAGGGACACTAGACCAAGTGCAGACCCGTTTGGGTCTGTTTCCCCAACAGCGTTTGCGGGGGGGGAGGGGGGAGTAGGGCGTGAGGTGTGAAGAGGGGAGGGAGGAGGAGGAAACGGGATAGATTTGGGAGGGAAAGGAGAGCGCGGTAGGGGGTGAGAGATGGGGAGAGAGATGTGGGGGAGGGGGGATGGGGAGGAGGGAGGGATGGGGAGAGGTGTGGGGGAAAGAGGGGGAAGAGTCGGGAGGGAGAGTGGAGGGGAAGGGGGAGAGAAGTGGAAGAGTGGGGAGGGAGGTGGAGAGGGGTAGCGTGAGTGATGGAAGAGGGACAGAGGGATAGGGGGAAGGGGGTGGGGGGAGAGAGGGAAGGGGGTGGGGTAGACAGGGAAGGGGGGGGGGTGGGGGAGAGAGGGATGGGAGAGGGGGTGAGGAGAGGGAGGAGAGAGTGGGAGAGAAGTGAAAGAGTGGGAGAGAAGTGAAAGAGTGGGGAGGGGGGGGGAGGGGTAGAGGGATAGCGGGAGTAGTAGAAGAGGGACGGGGGAGTGGTGGAAGGTTAAGGGGGGACTTGATAGAGGTCTTTAAAATGATGAGAGGGATAGACAGAGTTGACGTGGACAAGCTTTTCCCATTGAGAGTAGGGAAGATTCAAACAAGGGGACATGACTTGAGAATTAAGAGAGTTTAGGGGTAACATGAGGGGGAACATCTTTACTCAGAGAGTGGTAGCTGTGTGGAATGAGCTTCCAGTAGAAGTTGTGGAGACAGGTTCGATTTTATCATTTAAATATCAATTGGATAGTTATATGGACGGCAAAAGAATGGAGGGTTGTGGTCTGAGTGCAGGTAGATGGAACTAGGGGAGAGTAAGGCACGGAGTAGAAGGGCCGAGATGGCCTGTTTCCGTGCTGTAATTGTTATATGGTTTTGCAGCCGCTGCAGCTTCTGTCAAATATCTTATAGCTATAGGATCTGTGGGGCTTCTGTGATTGTTCCCCCCCCCCCACGTGGTGTCGGAGCCGCGGGGGCGGGGCCCGTCATGCCATGGTAACCGTTGCTAGGGTGGGATCGGCGGTTCAGATTGGCGGAGGGCGCTGTCTGTCCGAAGGGCGGGGCTACGGTTTCACCTATAGGACGCGGTGACCTGCATTGGAGGCTCGACGTTGCTCTGATTGGTTAGACGCCAGGAGGGGGCGGTACCCAGTCCTTTGTGACGTCGGGGACATGACCAAGGCACCGGTCACGTTGTCATTGTGCGGCGCCGACCGGAGAGGATCAGGTGGGAATAACGGCCACTGCCGACCGACCGGCCGCGTGTCCTTCCCGCCACCTCCCTCCTCCCTTCCCCAGGGCGACCCAGCGGCCGGGCCCCGAGGCGTGCGGCGGGGTGGGGGGGACGATGGCAGTGAGTGTGTGAAGGAGGGAGGGAAGGAGGTTTGGACACCCTCTGGTCCTCCCGACTGTAGCGTGTACCTGGCAGTGAGTGGCCGCGGCGCACCGTCTTTGTTGCTCTATCTGCAGCGACCGTCGTCTATTGAAGGGGTCGGTGCCGCGTCTCCGGTTTCCGAATGCAACAACCCTCGTCCGTTGAAGGCCGCGCTGTTGTCTCCGGATCGCCGACTGTAGCGCCCCCTGGCGTCGGGAGTGCGCGTTGCAATGTCTGGTCTTCCCTCTGCAGCGCTCTCCTGGCGGTGGGAGGCCGCGATTCAGCGCTTTTGGCCCTCAGACTGTAGCGCCCTCTGGCGTCGGGAGTCCGCGGTGCAGTGTCTGGTCCTCCAACTGCAGCGCCCCCAGACGGTGGGAGGCCGCGATTCAGCCCCTCTGGTCCTCAGACTGTAAAGCCCCCTGGTGGCAGGAGGCTGCATGCATTTTCTCTCGTCCTCCGACTGCAGCATCCCCTGATGCGAGGCTGCAGCGCACCATCTTTGTTCCTCTGTCTACTGAGCGCCCCCTTTCGGCTGCAGGCTACGGCGCAGCGTCTCTGGTCAGCCGGCCGCAGCGCTCCCTGGCGGCGGGGGTGATGAGTTTAGTTTGTTGTCACGCGCCACCAGGTACAGTGAAAAGCTTTTGTGTTGCGCGCTAACCAATCAGCGGAATGACAACACATGATTACAACCGATCCGTCCGCAGTGTACGGATACGGGATAAAGGGAATAACGTTGAGTGTACCACTTGTGTGTCTCCATCGTGAAGATCTGTCTGAAGAAGTGTTTCGGCCCGAAACGTTGCCTATTTCCTTCGCTCCATAGATGATGCTGCACCCGCTGAGTTACTCCAGCATTTTTGTGTACCTTCGATCTTCCAGCATCTGCAGTTCCTTCTTGAACACGTGAAGATAAGGTTTCTCCCTGCATTAGGCTACAAGTGCAGAATTAGGCCATTAGGTCCATCAAGTCTACTCTGTCATTCAGTCATTGCTGATCTATCTCCCTCCTAACCCCATTCTCCTGCCTTCTCTCCGTAACTCCTCACAACCCGTATCTCGGTAAACAGAATGGTAATTGTAGATGACATGTGCATGTACCTTTAACATAGTGACCCCACCACTACTAACCACTCCCACATCACAAGTATAATTACAACCTTCCCACCCATTGATCCCTCTCTCTAGTTCCGGTGACAGACCACGAACAGCTAGGGCAGCAACGTATGTGTATCATGAATAAACAGTAGTAAAGACACAGTGTGTTATGACTCCTCTTTACAGTAATGAGCCAATAATAGAAGGGAAGATGCAACGAGACCTGGGTGTCCTTGTACATCAGTCACTGAAAGTAAACATGTAGGTACAGCAGGCAGTGAAGAAAGCTAATGACGTGTTGGTCTTCATAACAAGAGGATTTGAGTTTAGGAGCAAGGCAGTCCCACTGCAGTTGTACAGGGCTCTGGTGAGACCACACCTGAAGTATTGTGTCCCGTTTTGGTCACCATATTTAAGGAAGTAAATTCTTGTTATTGAGGGAGTGCAGTGTTGGTTCACGAGGTTAATTCCCGGGATGGCAGGACTGTCATATGCAGAGAGAATGGAGCGGCAGGGCTTGTGTACTGCAGTTCAGAATCGGGGGCCGCAGTTTAAGAATAAGGGGTAAGCCATTTAGAACGGAGACGAGGAAAGTGTTCTGAATCTAGAATTCTCTGCCTTTTTCGCCCCATCCACCTCCCCCCTCTCCCCTCCCTTTCCCTCCCCCCCTTTCCCTCCCTCCCCCCCTTTCCCCCCCCCCTTTTTCCCCCCTCCCCCCCCTTTTCCCTCCCCTTCCCACCTCCCCTCCCCCCTTTTCCCCCCTCCCCCCCCCCTTTCCCTCCCTCCCCTTTTCCCTCCCTCCCCCCCCTTTCCCCTCCCCCCCCCCCTTTCCCCTCCCCCCCCCATTTTCCCCCCTCCCCCCCTTTTCCCCTCCCCCCCCCTTTTCCCTCCCCCCCCCCCCCCTCCCCCCTCCTGCCCTCCCCCCCTTTTCCCTCCCTCCCCCCCCTTTTCCCCTCCCTCCCCCCCTTTTCCCTCCCTCCCCCCCTTTTCCCTCCCTCCCCCCCCTTTCCCTCCCTCCCCCCCTTTCCCTCCCTCCCCCCCCTTTTCCCTCCCTCCCCCCCCTTTCCCTCCCTCCCCCCCCCTTTCCCTCCCTCCCCCCTTTCCCTCCCTCCCCCCCTTTTCCCTCCCTCCCCCCCTTTTCCCTCCCCCCCCCCCCCCTTCCCCCCCCCCCCCTTTCCCCCCCCCTCCCCCCCTTTTCCTTCCTCCCTCCCCCCCCTTTCCCTCCCTCCCCCCCCCCTTTTCCCTCCCCCCCCCCCCCCCTTTCCTTCCCCTCCCCCCCTTTCCCTCCCTCCCCCCCCTTTTCCCTCCCTCCCCCCCCCTTTCCCCCCCTCCCCCCCCCTTTCCCCTCTCCCCCCCCCTTTCCCCCTCCCCCCCTTTCCCCTCCCCCCCCTTTCCCCTCCCCCCCTTTCCCCTCCCCCCCCTTTCCCCTCCCCCCCCCCTTTCTCTTCCCCCCCCCTTTCTCTCCCCCCCCCCCCCCCCTTTCCCTTTGTAACCACTGTGGCACATTCATTCAGGTCCGTTGCCATGTCCTTGAACATTGCCCTGTCTACAGACTCCAAGCAGTCCTGTAGTTGTTCCTCTGCCTCCCCCAGACCAGTCCTCACCTCTGGGGGTGCGCTCTTCAGTTGCTGCCTGTATGCAGGAAGAAGCAGCACCGCTGAATGGTCAGATTTTCCAAAGTGAGAGTGAGGGATAGAGTGATAGGCGTTATTGATGGTCGTGTAGCAGTGGTTGAGGGTGTTTAATCTTCTGGTGCTGCAGGAGACTTGTTGCCACCAGACCAGTTGAGTTAGTCCAGCACTTTGTCTATTTTTTTAAGCCAGATCTGGCAGTTCTAGTAAACCTTTCCAAATCCCCCACATCCATCCTGTTATGGGGCGACCGGTAATGCAACTGATATGTGGTCCAACCAAAGTCCTATAAAACTGCAACATTTATCTCTAGATTAGAACGTGAAAACAGGCCTTTCGGCCCACCGGGTCCATGCCGACCAGCGTCCGCGCAAACTAACACCATTCTACACCCACCTGTGTGCCTTTCGAGGTGCCCGGATGCACCATGCTCCCTTACCCTTACCCCCACCCCACTACCCCACTCTCCTCCCCTACCACCCCCCCCTTCCTCTCGCCGCCTTCAAGCACTAGTAATGTTCACTCATTAGTAATATCCTGTTTGCCAGCTTGTTGACCCTCTGTGTAGGTATGTTACAAAACCTACCTGAATCGTGGCTGAGCATCTGCCCTACCCCGTGTGTGTGATTTTGGCGCTGTTTAGAGGGGGCGGGTTTAAAACGCGATTTTTACTAGGCTGTTGCAATCGAAAATGTTCAGCCTAGTAAATCATTAACGGAAAATCGCTGAAAGACCCCGTCGCAAAAGGTATTATTAGTTTTTATGGCCTTGTAAAATAGTTATAGTAGTTTAAAAACCACTCTCAAAACTCGCAACCTCTCGCAGCCCCAGGGTTTTATAAAGCAAACAATTAAAGGTATGTACCTTATTTTTACATTAAATGGGGCTTGTCTATAACCCTGTATATAAAGTTTTCTATAGCGAGTAGTTCATTTTGGGCTCTTTATATCCCGCAGTATTTTTCTGGGCATTTGAGGGCACAAATCCACTGCAATGTGAACGTTCTAAACCAGCGCGTTCACAGGATCCCACTAGAAAGCCGATTTAAATTGACTTTAATTTACTGCAATTGAACACTAAATTCCTTCCATTTGGCCTATAAATTGATGTAAATGAGATTTAAAAATCATGTTTTATTGTGAATTATTTGTGAATATTATTTGGACACTTGGGCTATTTAAAAATGTTAATCATTTATTAAGAAATGGATAGATGTTTAGATCTAGTAATTGAAGTTTGAAATTAGCTACAATTGGGTAACTAACTAATTATATGCTTTAATTTCAGGTCATCCAAGTAAGATTATTTTATATTTGTTTCAGAATGCTTCAATCTATGATAACTGAAAATTTCATTCAGTTCTCTTAATTTTTAAGAAGGTTATGGGCTTTTGACTGTCCACGATCACAGCTTTTTTGTTATGTCCATAGAAAATCAATAGGGAACAAGATGCTAATTTCCGAGTATGAAAATGGCCATAACTATTTTACTACTTGAGATATGAAAGTGAATTAGGTGTCAAATTAAACTTATTGTTATGCTTTATCTGATGGGATAAATTGCAGACTTGATTTTTTAAATCTCAAAATTTTGTAACATTGCTACTCTGTGTTTCCCTACTGTAGGGTTTAGGAGCCGTTGCTGTGGACGGAGAGACGGGGACGTGAGTAGCCATTGAGGGCAGCCAGGGTGCCGGTGAATCCCCTCCCATCTGCTCGGTGTGCGGGCTGAGCTTTGATGGAGGACCACGTGACGGGGCACAGCAAGGAGAAGCGTTATGTGTGCAATGTGTGTGGCAAGGCCTGGCAGCACCTGAGCCGGCTGGAGACCCATCGGCGAGTGCACACGGGAGAACGCCCCTTCGAATGTTCAGAGTGCGGCAAGAAATTCCCCCGCTACCAGACCCTACTACGGCACTACCGAGTGCATTCCGGTGAGAAGCCCTTCGGCTGTTCCACCTGCGGCAAGGGCTTCAAGACAGCATATGACCTGATGTACCACCAACGGGTGCACACGGACGAGAAGCCCTTCAGCTGTTGCACCTGCAGCAAGAGCTTCAAGTCGTTGCCGGACCTGAAGGTGCACAGGCGCCTGCACACCGGAGAGCGCCCCTACACCTGCAGCGACTGCGGCAAGAGCTACACCCGCTCCAAAAACCTGCTGGAGCATCGGCGCACCCACACCGGTGACCCCAGGCCCTTCTGCTGCTCCGACTGCGGCAAGGACTTCAAGAGGGCGTATGACCTGAAGATCCACCAGCGGATACACACGGATGAGAAGCCCTATGGCTGCTCCACCTGTGGCAAGAGCTTTGCCTGGTTGTCGGGGCTACGACGCCACCTGCGGGCGCACAGCAATGAGCGGCCCATCATCTGCTCCGACTGCGGCAAAGGCTTCAAGACGTCCACGGACCTGAGGTTGCACAGGCGCCTGCACACCGGGGAGCGCCCCTACACCTGCAGCGAATGTGGCAAGGGCTTTAACCACTCCACGAGGTTGCTGGAGCACCAGCTCACCCACACCGGCGAGCGGCCCTACACCTGCACCCAGTGCGGTAAGGGCTTCACCCGCTCCAACAACCTGCTGGAGCACCAGCGCATCCACACCGGTGAGCGCCCCTACATCTGTGCCCAGTGCGGCAAGGGCTTCATCCGCCCCACCAAGCTGCTGTCCCACCAGCGGGTGCACGCCAGCGACCATCCCGTCCCCAGCCAGGTGTGTGGAGAGCACTTTGCCATAACCCCCTGCTTGGTGTCTCACCAGTGCGTGCACACCAGTGGCCAGCCCTACGACTGCCCGTACTGCGTTGAGGCGTATGATAGCTCTTGGGGGTTGTGGCAGCACCAGCGGGCCCCCACCAGCGAGCGGCTGCTCCCACTGCAGCAAACGTTTCAAGAGCGCACGGGGGCTGCGGAAGCACCAGTGGATACACAGACTGTGATGGAGAAGGTGAGGACAGACTCTGCGATGGCAGTATAAAACTGGACCATCATTACCTGTGGCAGATTGTATTTTTTCAGCTGCGGCAGGAAGTACATCATCTGTTGCGCCCTTTTGACTGTGGAGTCGATGGAGACCACCCATTATCCATCCAACAATGAGCTACATTTTCCTTGAACTCTATTCCCTTTGTCCCGTTTTCACTCAATTCAACAATGGCAGCTGTTTCTGGGAATACTACAGAAGGTGCAGGATCAGTTCATTCCAAAGAGGAAGAAAGATTCTAAGGGGAGACCGTGGCTGACAAGGGAAGGCAAGGACAGTATAAAAATAAACGAGAAGTATAACATAGTAAAGATATACAGGAGCCAGAGAATTGGGCAATTTTTAAAGAGCAACAGAAGATAACTAAAAGGCAATACCAGGAGAAAAGATGAGGTACGAAGGTAAGCTAGCCAAGAATATAAAGGAGGATAGTAAAAGCTTCTTTAGGTATGTGAAGAGGAAACAAATAGTTAAGACCAAAATTTAAACCTTGAAGACATGAAAAGGGTGAATTTATTATGGGGAATGAGGAAATGGCAGACCAGTTGAACAGATACTTTGGATCCGTCTTCACTAACGAAGACACAAACAATCTCCCTGATGCATTAGTGATCATTTTCCAATGTTCTATAGATTCAGGATCGGTCCCTGTGGATTGGAAGGTATTAATGTTATCCATCTTTTTAAGAAAGGTGTGAGAGAGAAAATGGAATTTTAACCCAATTAGCCTGACATCTGTGATGGGGAAGATGCTGGAGTCAATTATAAAAATGAAATAGCGGCACATTTGGATAGCAGTAACAGGATCGGTCCAAGTCAGCATGGATTTACGAAGGGGAAATCATGCTTGACTAATCTTCTGGAATTTTTTGAGGATGTAACTTGGAAAATGGACAAGGGTGATCCGATGGATTACCTGGACTTTCAGAAAGCATTTGTTAAGGTCCCACATAGATTAGTGGGCAAAATGAGGGCACATGGTATTGGGGTTAGGGTACTGACATGGATAGAAAATTGGTTGGCACACAGGAAACAAAGAGTAGGGATTAACGGGTCCCTTTCAGAATGGCAGGCAGTGTCTAATGGGGTACCGCAAGGCTTGGTGCTGGGACCGCAGCTATTTACAAAATACATTAATGATTTAGATGAAGGGATTAAAAGTAACATTATACTCCTACATGGCCTACTCCTGTACCTATTGTCTATTTACTGGTTCAATCATGACCTCTGATGCTGTCTGTGGAGTTTGCACGTTCTCCCTTTGACTGCGTGGGTTTCCTCCAGGTGTTCCGGTTTCCTCCACATCCCAAAAATGCGCAAGATGGTAGCGTAACTGGCCTCTGTAAATTGGAGTGGATGACAATGGAATAACATTAGAAACTAGTATGAACGGGGATCAATGGTCGGCGTTTGGTCGGGGTCGAAGGGCGTTGTCACAGAATTAGGAGATTTGCAACTGGCCAGGTCTGTAAATTGGAGTGGATGACAAAGTGGAATAACATAGAACTAGTATGAACGGGTGATCAATGGTCGGCGTTTGGTCGGTGGGTCGAAGGGCTTGTTCACAGAATTATGAGATTTGCATGTTGAGTCAGAACCATGCCTGTGTAACAATAATCCAGCTTGTCCCACAAAATAAAAATCCTGAAAATTGCTACCTTTTAAGTCATGGGTCAAGAGTGGCAACAGAGTGCTGGAGTAGTGGGTCAGGTAATATCTGTGGAGAACATGGATAGGTGACGTTTCACAGAGTGCTGGAGTAACTCAGTGGATCAGGCAGCATCTCTGGAGAACACGGATAGGTGACGTTTCAGAAAAGTGATGCAGTAACTCAGTGGGTCAGGCAGCATCTGTGGATAGGTGACTTATCGGGGTGAGGCCCTTAAGATTGTAGTGGGGGGTTGATAACTGGAAGTAAGTGGGACATGTCAAAGCCTTGTCCCACAATACGATCAGTCTGAGGAATGATCACAACCCAAAATGTTGCCTATCCATGTTCTCCAGAGATGCTGCCTAACCCATTTGGAAACCAGCACCTGCAGGTCTTTTATTGTACCAATAATACATTTACATTGTTACACGCAGCAGCTTGACAGGCCCGTAAACGCAATACACAGTTTATATATAATAATTTAAATTATAATTAATTTATGTTTCATTTCAATGTTTCTTCCATTTCCTATTGAATGTTATGATTTAATCTATCTCCACAACCTACTACAGGCCTTAGATAAAGTGCTACACGTGAGGCTGCTAAATAAAATGAGAGCTAATGCTATTCGAGGGATATTCCAGGATATGTGTACCATTTTATTTCCTGAAGTCATAATTAGCTCATTTGGCTTGCTAACGTTGAGGGAGAAATTGTAATCTGGACCCCATGTTGCTAAGCTCTGTCGCCTTCCTGTACTCTCTTATCATTGTTCAAAGTGCAGCAGTTTGGGAATGAGTTTGGATGGGATTATGGTGGTGAAGGCAAAGCCAGAATCAACAGGTAGGATTCGGACAGAGGTGGCCTGACACAGATGTTGCAGCAATGAGTGTTGGGGCAGCTAGATGTCGTTTGCAATGGACCAGTTACAGTGGTAGACGAACTGCAGTGAATCAAGTCTGTCTGGGATGCTGGTGTAAATGTGCACCATAAGGAAGAGGAGCACAATTGGGCCATTTGGCCCATTAAGTCTACTCTACCATTCAATCATGGCTGATTTATCTCTCCCTCCTAACCCAATTCTTGTGCTTTCTCCCCATAACCCCTCCCTTTGCGGCTGGAATCTGGGAGTCGCCGCAGGCTCCTCCAATTTGCGATGGGACTCACTCTGGCCATGGAGGAGGCCCAGGACAGAAAGGTCTGATTCGGAATGGGAGGGGGAGTTGAAGTGCTGAGACACCGAGAGATCAGGTTGGTTATTGCGAACTGACCTGAGATGTTCGGCGAAGCGATCGCCAAGCCGGCGCTTGGTCTCACCGATGTAAAGCTGTTGACACTTGGAACAGCAGATGCAGTAGATGAGGTTGGAGAAGGTGCAGGTGAACCTCTGCCTCACCTGGAGAGACTGCTTATGTCCTTGGATGGAGTTGAGGGGGAGGCAAAGCGACAAGTGTAGCATTTCCTGCGGTTGCAAGGGAAAGCACCAGGGCTGGGGGTGGTTTGGGTGGGAAGGGAAAAGAGTCGGCAGACTCTAGGACCTGACACTCAAAGTCGGCTGACTTTAGGACCCGGGGGAGCTCGGAGCTCAGGACCCGCTGCGTGGTTGCTGCTGAACCAGCAGGAAGGGAGATTGTTTCAATCTTTATATTTTCACAAAAGTAATTTCTGTTCCATTGCCGGACGCGGTTAACGCGTTAAAATGAACGGATCGACAGACAGCTCTGATTTCAGTTGCTGTGTATTTCACTCTTCCCACATTTACATTCCCCCTGGTTTTATTTCCGCGCTCACTGGGGTTTCACGACGTGGAATTTGGGGATTAAATGGGAGCCGTTCAGCGCCGACCTGTTGTCCACCGGGTTTCTGCCCCACAGCCCCTGAGCCCTGCTCCTGACGTCGGTCCCTGGACCCGACCCTTTTACACATCCGGAGTGGAACCGGAGCAGATTCTCAGCCGCTGATTTACATCCCCAGTCCAGAAGGAAGGATAAAGTTTCTCCGTGAATTTATTCCCAGTGAAGGTGTGGAGATGGTACTTGGTGTCCGCATCGTAAAATGAAAGTCCCGGACTCGTAACTGAGATAAACTCCCACCCTCCCGAGGATGGGACGGGCGGGGAGAGGGGATGGAGGGGAGGTGCCTGCATTAAACTCGTCACCTTGCCGCCTGATGCTTCAGACTCTAGTCTCCGGGGTCAGTGTGGCCGGTCTCTTTCTCTCCACAGACTCTGCGGAGACTATGGGGGAGCACAGATGAGAGGGGCCAAAGGGCCTGTCTCCGGGCTAGGCGACCACTGACGCTATCCGTGTAGAGTTTATACGCTTCCTGGGGCACGGGAGGCGAGTTCAGCCTTCCAAGCTCAGCCTTCCAAACCTCAATCCAAGCCTAGCCTACCTCCCGCGCATCCTAGCCCCGACGGGCCGAGCGCCTCTACCTTCCTCCCCAGACGACAACTGAGGGCCCAAACACAGAAGAAACCTCTTCTAACCCCCCGAATCCCTCAGGGAATGCCCCTGCCCTGCCTTTTTAATGTACACTGGACCAAGTGGGACCCGTTGGGTCCCGTCCCCTCAATGTCTGGTTGCGGTGGTGGGGGTGGGAGGGTGGCCTGCGGTATCACCCACACAAACTCACCCCCCGTCTTTATATATTAGTATAAATTAATATCTATAGTTAATTAAGAGAGACAGAAGGAACTGCAGATGCAGGTTTACTAAAATAGGCACGGTGTTGCAACTCAGTGGTTCAGACAGCATCTCTGGAATACAGATAAGTGACATTTTGGATCAAAACCCTTCTTCAGATTTATTTAGTCAGTTAAATTTAAATCCCACAGATGCCTTAGAGGGATTTGAACACCTCTCTCTGGTTCCCTGCACTATCAAGCACATAGTTTACTGATCGGGAACATTGATCTGTGGAGTAAATCTGACAAATCCAATTGGGAAAATATCCAATGTTGAAATGTTGTACTAAATTAGTGGCTTTGGCACAAAGTGACCATCGGGCACTTGAAATCCTCAATGTTAAAGGCGAATGGTGCTGCAAGGTTTGTAGTATAAAAGATCAGTTCCCCATCTGCTTGCTCTCATTAACATTCTGGAACCTGGATTATGGTTCTCTTCAAACTGATTTTCCATTGTTTGTTTTAAAATCATGACACAAATCCAAATTGAAGTCTGCAAACTGTTGATCTAAATATATTAAACCTGGGAGCTTTGTCTAACAACAGTCATGTTCTGGGACTTTACAAATGTAGTGTTGATATCAAATGTATTATAATGGAGCAGGTCAATGAATTAACTCCCCTTCCCATTCCAAAACTGACCTTTTTGCCCCATGCCTGCTCCACTGTCGGTGTGAGGCCAAAGGCAAATTGGAGGAACAGCACCTTTTATTCTCTTGGGCAGCTTACAACCCAGTATTTGAATGTTGATTTGTTTAATTTCAAGTAACACGTTCATTCGCTCCTTTTCCCGCATCCCAGTGGTTGCCACAGCTGAGCGTGTGGGACCAAACGGGTCCCAGCGGGGCTGAACGGGTCACAGCAGGGCCAGGCGGGTCACAGCGGAGTGGGTCACAGAGGGGCAGAATGCGTCCCAGCGGGGCCAGGCGGTGCCGAACTGGTCCCAGTGTAAATTGCTCGATCTAAGCTTCCCCCCAGTCTAGTTTCAGCCAAAATTCACTGAGTCAAGCACTTGCGCATCTAAACTTTATTTTGACAAAACACAATTACAGTTCCCACTACTATTGGTTATGTGGGAACTGTAATGTGTGGGAAGTGTCTGACCCTCCAGTGTTACTCCAGTGCTTTGTATATACTTGATCACGTTGTTGTTATCTGGCATGATTATTGGAGTGGCTTCTGGTTTCAGACTTGAATTAATATTGCATTTGAATGATCATGGCCTATGTCATCTTTGGACTTTGACCTAAACAGTTGAATAGGATCACACAACCTTCAGGAGGGAAATCAGCACGTATATGTTAATTGTCCAGCTGAGCTTCCGCTGAGCAGGATGGGTAAATAGATTCCAATAGAAGTGAACTTGTGTGTTCCCATTTCCCTTATCCTTTTCTTTTCTGTTTTAAATCCGTCACATTTAATATCCTCCATCCAGAAGTGGAGTTTATACATTGTGACTTGATCACTTTGGAAAAATCTTGTTTTTGCTTGATTTCAGGGACTTACCTTTCTTGAAACAAGAATTAACAAATAGGTTAATGACATATCCCTGTGCACAGTACTTATGTTTTTGTTGAGTGCTGCCCTGGTATTTTTTTAGAAGTATTAATTTAACAAGATTTCCCTAACCACAAAAGAACCATGAAGAATAACACGTTCGGCATGGACTTGTAGAACCATGAAGGTTATATGGTTAATAATCCCTAACCATGAAGAATAATCAAATAACCAACTAAAACGAAGGACAAATCGGAACCATCACTGTATGTTAAAGACGATCGTTAAAGAGAATATGAAAATAAACTCAAAATGAAAATCTATGCTTACTCGTTCTTTATGGTTGTATCAGAATTGATCGTTTCTGCCCGATATTATTTTAACTCAATACTTTTCTTTATCTGTTTGTATCATCTAGCTTGCTGGGCATGTCCCACAGCCTCATCAATAAGAAATTATGACAGTAAGAAGCATTACATGTGTTTGTAACTGTTCAACACGTTTCCACTCACTTTATAAAAAAAAAATGTACACTTCCGTTGGGTCTGCTCCCCCAACACAAGATTCCACCACTCACCCGATCCCCCGAAGCAAGATTCCACTGCTCACCCGTTTCCCCCAACGCAAACTTCCACCACTCACCCATTCCCCAAGACAAGCCGCTCCTCTTCACCCTCTGTCTTCAATCTCTAGAGAGGGAGGGTTGGTAGAGAGGATGGGGGGGGATAGAGATGAAAGGGGCAGAGAGAGGAGGGGAGGGAAGGGGGTAGAGAGGGAGTACAGGGAGGGGGAGGGCGGGTAGTGAGTGAGTGGGAGTATGAAAGGGAGGGGGTTAGAGAGGAAGAGGGTCAGAGAGGGACGGTAGAGAGAGGGAGGGGGTAGAGAAGGTGGGAGCGAGGGTAGATAGGGAGGGGACATCTCCCTCCAGGCCCCCTCATTTCCCTCCTCCCCTCACTCCCATTCCCTCCGCAGGTCCTACCCAGGTCGTAGAGCAGCGCCAGGGCCTGGAACCCGGCCTGGTTCTTGTACTCAGCCCGGCTCAGGCTGTAGACTGCAACCGTCAGCTCGGCCACCGCCTGGGCTCCAGTGCAGCCCCCGACTTCACCTCCGGGCTCGTCCCTGCCCGGACCCAGGCTCGTCCTCGGTTCCAGCGGCGGCCCCGGTCACGGCCCCATCCCAAGCCCCGGGCTCGGCCCTCACTCCAGCTCCAGCACCACCCTTCCCATTGAGCACCGGAAGCCACCGCCACTCCTCATTCACCGGGAGCGCTGCAGTGCCCCTCCCTTCCGGAGTGTCCCGTCCTGCCTGGTGAGTGCATTCTGACGCCACAGCATTTTTTTTTTAAATGGGTAAGTTTTAGGGCTGTTCTTAAAACTTTAAACTGTTATTAAGTTCAGAAATGTAGGTGGGAATGCAACACGAAGACTTCTATTGCCTCGACGGGAAAAATGAGTGAAAATTGGAAGGCTGTGGCCTAGCGTTTTGAAGAAGACAGGAAAAGTAGATTGACACATCTTAGCACAAACACAAACAATCGGAAAAGTTTTAGTATTATAGAGATATTTTCTGTTCTGGGACTTGAAGGTCACATGCAAGAGGTGCAGAGACTAGAGAGTTGGTGCCGGATATATTAATGCGCAAGTTGAATTGATAGTAAGGAAGGTAAATACAGTGTTAGCAGCATTTATTTTGAGAGGACTAGAGTATAAAACAGGGATATAAACTGTTTGAAACATTAAGTTCAGAAATATCTGAGGAGGGAGAATGCAACACGAGAATGACTTTGATTATTGCCTGGACGGGAAAAATGTGAGTGAAAATTGGAAGGCCTGGATGCGGACAAGATGCTGTGGCCTAGCGTTTTGAAGAAGACAGGAAAAACATAGATTGACATCACTCTTAGCACAAAAAATAACACAAAAGAAAATCGGAAAAGTTTTAGTATTATAGTGGATGATTAGGTTAACATTTGTCGGCACTGGGCTGGTACTTGCTGGAGTTCAGAAAGATATGGGGGGATTCATTGAAACATGCTTTTCTGTTCTGGGCACTTGAGGAAGGTCACATGCAAGAGGTGCCTGAGACTTGAGAGTTGGGTGCCAGCTGACCTGAGGGACCGGGCAGGAGCGTATGGGTGGAGCAGCTCAGAGAGGTAAGGCGGGGGAGATTTAAAAACAAAACAGTATCTTAAAATGAACTCGAAAGTGCACCGGGAGCCAGTTAGGGAGGCCAGAATTGGCGATATGTGCTCCCTCTTTCGAGTCCCTGTTAAAAGGCGAGCAGCAGGAACCAACTAGACGAGCCAGTGAAGAACGAGTAGAGTTTACAGTAATCCAGCCTAGATTAATAAAGGCATGGATTACTGTCTCAAAGCTGCCGCTCGAGAATGGGCTATCACCTTCGCCAAGGTGAAAGAAGCTGGACTTAACCACCGCGCATATTTGGCGATCTAATTTAAAGTCACTGTCCATCCTAAAACCCAGGTTCACAACTGTTGGCTTCATGTAAATGGACCTAAATCAACAAATGGAGGTTCACGGCAGCCATTGGGATCAAATTCACCTCTGTCTTCTTTTCATTAAATCCAAGAAAGTTTAGGGCCACCAGGACTTAATGTCATCAGACAAGACAGAAGCGATATTACAGAAAAGAGGGAGCGTGCAAATGCTGGGTATCATCTGTAACAGTGGAAAGAGATGCCATGCTTTCTAAGGATGGAGGAGGAAGTTGTACACAGAGGCCCCAATGATCCCCATCGGGGAGCGATAAGGGCTAACATTTGTCGGCACTGGAGCTGAACCATGGCCACAGATACTAACGCTGGAGTTAAGAAGGATATGGGGGGGATCTCATTGAAATCATTAGCCAGAATAGTTAAAAACCCTTAGCAAAGGCCTGGTTTTATAGAGTGAATGTGGACAAGATAGTTTAAGCTACCAACTCTCTCCAGTACTAGTGGGAGAGTCTAGGACCAGAGAGGACAAACACAGAGTAAAATAATGTAAGTTTAGAAAGAAGATGAGGAATTTCATCAGTTAGAGGGTGGTGAATCTGTGGAATTCATTGCACATGTTTTAAAGACGGGGCAACCCCAGAACATAAGCTGCTGTTAATAATGTAAGAAACCGACTGCCCTTACTAGGAGTCATTGAGTATAGTCATTTTTAAAGGCAGAAACAACCTTATCAACAAAAAAAGTGCAGGAAGTCATTACACATTTCAGGTGAAGCTTCCAGCCAGACAGGCTGCGGGGCATTTAGAACAGAGTCAATGATTTTAATGTAAGTTTAGAAAGGAGATGAGGAATTTCATCAGTCAGAGGGTGGTGAATCTGTGGAATTCATTGCCACAGATGGCTGTGGAGGCCAAGTCATTGAGTATTTTTAAGGCAGAGATTCTTCATTAATAAGTGTAGAAGGCAGGCGAATGGGGTTCAGAGGGAAAAATGAATGGGGGAGTAGATTTGATGGGCCGAAAGGAGAGGGCCTATCTGCTGCACTGACTTATGAAGATGGAATGACCAAGATAGGAGGGAGTAAAGACATTGCTGATATAATTAGTGGAGAAGATGAGGAAATGACTGATCCCATTAACAGTTCCAATAGGATCAAACTGATGACCAGGAGTTCCATCGTGTGATCCATTGGTTTCCAATGCATTGCAACCCCAGTTTATGCCACACACTCCTTTGATTTTACAGATGACATTCCAATAATTAACATTGTTGCTTATTGCAAAGCCCTAAATAAAATCAAAAAAGTTGCACACTACTATGAAGCTACAGAGGGGTGCAGTTATCCTTAAGAATGAGCTCCATTAGATTGTTGCCTGCCTTCAGTTTTACAGGCAATATGTGGTGCTGTCGGGCACCATGCGTTCACCCTGCCATCTCACTGAAGCTGACAGAAACAGAATGGAGAAAGACAAAACTCACGAGACGCAAAGAACAATTCTCAGCTGATGGAAAAATAAATCTAAGACAATTGTATGCCCATAAGGACATAGAAAAAACTTTGAAAAAATTGAAAGTACTGTAAAAATGCACGTTTCCTTCTGCAATCTGCAAAATTATATTTGATTAATCGCAGTAGTCTGCTACATCATCACTTCTGTAACAATAGCAGCAGGAAGGAGAAAGGTTTTGATGGATAAAAACTTGAATATGCTGCATATAATGGGATTTGATTAGATTGCACAAAGGGACAATGTCTAAAAGGTCTCTGCAAAGAGTCCTCTCATTCTACATTGCAACATATTTTTAATGGGATATATAGACATTACAAAGACTGTAATATGGTATGGTGTGTCTGGTAATCCCTTTCTCTTTTCCATTCCCTCCTGAGAGCACTGACAGACGATGCAAATGTGTTTCCATACCTGCCATCCACTAATACCTGTGGACGACGGCCATAAACGTTATGATCCACACTCCCCACTTTCAGCAGTGACACTGAAGTAGCTGCACCAGTGTGGGTTGTTGACAGCTGAAGCTCAGGAAGCAACAAGACCAAGGGGGGGGGGTCAGGTGGTTGGCGGAAGCAGAATATTGAAGAGAGTAGAAAAAACAAGTCAAGAGGTGAGGAGAAGGTAGACTAACCGATAACCAAGGAAGTGACGAAGGGAAAAGGCAGAAATAACGAATGTCAATTAAGGGAGAATGGGAAATATGAGACGAGGGAAGGGGCAGAAAAACGTGCAGGCTGAGCTTGCCTCCCCTGCCCCAATTACATCCAGTCCACCACAGGGTGGGGAAGCATGCAAACTCCACACGGACAGTGTCGGTGGTCATCCTGCCCGGGGACAGGCCCTTCAGCCCCTCGCGTCCATGCTACCCCGGGCTCTGCAACACAATCTTGCACTATTCTGCATTGGATATTGCATTTATTTCTGAATTTCCCTGAGCGGATCAATAAAGTATTTATTATTATTATTATTGCGTTTGTCATTACAGTATGTACACTGTTTGCTCTGGTGGCTATGTGTGAACGGGAGATTTCATCGTCTCCCGATCGTTGTGCAGAACAAACTAATGAAGCATCTGGAACACAGTTCTCCTGGGTTGCTGCAGGCTGAAGCATCAAACTACTACCATGTTGAGCCCCGTCAGTCCCACAGCACAGAAACACACAGGCATGCCTATCGAAGCTAGTCCCACATGCCCTCGTCTGGTCCCAAACCCTCTCTGCCTTTCCCACCCATGACTTTAGAAAGAAGGTGAAGAGGAATTTCTTTAGCCGGAGGGTGGTGAATCTGGAATTCATTGCCACAGAGGGCTGTGGAGGCCAAGTCTATAGTTATGGAGACCACAGATACTGTGCGGAAACAGGCCCTTCGGCCCACCGAGTCCGGGAATGCGGGATGAAATGGGACCACGCAGGTCACGGGGAGAATGTACAAACCCCGTACAGACAGCACCTGTAGTCAGGATGGAACCCGGGTCTCTGGCGCTGCGATGCAGCAACTCTACCGCTGCACCACTGTGCCGCACCTTTTAAAGTGAACATTAACAGGTTCCTGATTAGTATGAGTGTCAAGGGATATGGGGAGAATGCTGGAGAATGGGGTTGACAGGGAAAGATAGATCCGTCATGATTGAATGGTGGAGCAGACTCGATGGACCAAATGGCCTAATCATAATCATACGTCAGTCTCGAGCAAGGCCGCCGGCTCCATGATGTTCGGCCGCAGAGCGACCGGAGATATGATCCGGAAAACAATCGCATCTCCAGCAAGGTTGGAGATTGAAGAACCCCCTGCCCCACCCCCCACATAAAAGTAACCAGAGAATATTAACACAAACATTTTAAAACACACTCAAAATAGCAGCAAAGCCAGACAGACCGTTGGCGAGGCTGCCATCGCTGACGACCCCACTCGATGGAATTCTGCTGCTATGACATGAACCTGTCCAGACACCTTTTAAAGATTGTGATTGTATCTGCCTCCCTGCACCTCTGCCTCAATTGCACCTCCTCCAAACTCATCTACTGTATCCGTTCAAAATGTGGACTCTTATACATCGGCGGGCAAGACCAAACGCAGACTGGGCGATCGTTTTGCAGAACACCTTCCCTCAGCCCACCTGAACCAACCTGGTCTCGGGGACGCCCGGGGAGCCGTTGGTGAAAGGAGCAGTTACCTGGGCGGTGAGTTATAAATCGAGCGCGGGGCTTGCCTTCACAGAGGCCCGGGGAGCCGTTGGAGTGCGAGGAGGAGTTACCCAAATCTACAGCGTTCCATCTCACTTCCAGAGAAGGGGTCTGGTTGAAGCCTCTGATTGGTGGAAGAGGACCAGAGGAAGCAGCTGATTGGGTGCAACCCCAGGTTTGCATTTCTGCTTTCATGTTAAGGGTTCAGTGAGTTAAGGGTTCTGTGAGTTAAGGGTACAGTATTTATTAGTAAAGGTACAGTTTAAAGGATAAAGATTTTTATAGTGTGAGGGAGTTGATTTAATTTGGGAGTAAGCTATGTCAGTGGAGATTGGCCCCGTGGTTTGCTCGGCCTGCAACATGTGGGAGATCAGGGATATGGTCGGTGTCCCTGGTGACTACGTTTGCAGGAAGTGTGTCCAGCTGCAGCTCCTGGCAGACCGCATTGAACGATTGGAGCTGCGGTTGGATTAATACTGGAGCATCCACGATGCTGAGAAAGTCGTGAATAGCACGTACTTGATCACACCGCAGGTAAAAGGTAAGAGGACAGAAAGGGAACAGGTTGGCCAATAGCCAGCATAGGAGTAGGCAGGTAGTGCAGGAGTTCCCTGCGGTCATCTTCCTCCTAAACAGGTATACCATTTTGGATACTGTTGGGGGAGATGGCTCATCAGGGGAAGGCAGCAGCAGCCAAGTTCATGGCACCATGGGTGGCTCTGTGGCACATGAGGGGAGAAAAAAGAGTGGAAGGGCAATAGTAATAGGGGATTCAATTGTCAGGGGAATAGATAGGCGTTTCTGCGGCCGCAAACGAGACTCCAGGATCGTATGTTGCCTCCCTGGTGCAAGGGTCAGGGATGTCACTGAACAGCTGCAGAACATTCTGGAGGGGGAGGGTGAACAGCCAGTTGGCGTGGTGCATATTGGCACCAACGACATGGGTAAAAAAAGGGATGAGGTCCTACAAGATGAATTTAGGGAGCTAGGAGATAAACTTAAAAGTAGGACTTCAAAGGTAATAATCTCTGGATTACTACCAGTGCCACGGGCTCGTCAGAGTAGAAATAGGAGGATATTGCAGATGAATCGTTGCTTGAAAAATGGTGCAAGGGGGAGGGATTTAAATTTCTAGGGCATTGGAACCAGTTCTGGGGGAGGTGGGACCAGTACAAACAGGACGGTCTACACCTGGGCTGGAATGGAACCAATGTCCTTGGCGGAGTGTTTGCTAGTACAGTCGGGGAGGATTTAAACTAATGTGGCAGGGGGATGGGTGAAAGAGCAGAGAGGCAGAAGGGTGTAAAATGAGGGCAGAAGCAATAGGTAGCAAGGTGAAAAGTAAAAGTGGCAGGCAGACAAATCCAGGGCAAAAATCAAAAGGGGCCACTTTTCAACATAATTCTATAAGGGGTAAGAGTGTTGTAAAAACAAGCCTGAAGGCTTTGTATCTTAATGCAAGGAGCATTCGTAATAAGGTGGAAGAGTTGAATGTGCAGATATTTATTAATGAATATGATATAGATGGGATCATGGAGACATGGCTCCAGGGTGACCAAGGCTGGGAGCTGAACATCCAGGGATATTCAATATTCAGGAGGGATAGAGAGAAAGGAAAAAGAGGCAGGGTAGCATTGCTGGTAAGAGAGGAGATTAATGCAATAGAAAGGAAGGACATTAGCTTGGAGGATGTGGAATCGATATGGGTAGAGCTGCTAAACACTAAGGGGCAGAAAACGCTGGTGGTACAGGCCACCTAACAGTAGTAGTGGAGTTGGGGATGGCATCAAACAGGAAATTAGAAATGCGTGCAACAAAGGTAAAACAATTATAATGGGTGACTTCAATCTACATATAGATTGGGTGAATCAAATTGGCAGGGGTGCTGAGGAAGAGGATTTCTTGGAATGTATGCGGGATAGTTTTCTAAACCAACATATAGAGGAACCAACGAGAGAGCAGGCTATTCAAGACTGGGTATTGAGTAATGAGGAAGGGTTAGTTAGCAGTCTTGTTGTGCGTGGCCCCTTGGGCAAGAGTGACCATAATATGGTTGAGTTTTTCATTAGGATGGAGAGTGACATTGTTAATTCAGAAACAAGGGTCCTGAACTTAAAGAAAGGTGACTTTGAGGGTATGAGACGTGAATTGGCCAAGATAGACTGGCAAATGATTCTTAAAGGGTTGACGGTGGATATGCAATGGAAGGCATTTAAAAACTGCATGGATGAACTACAACAATTATTCATCCCAGTTTGGCAAAAGAATAAATCAGGGAAGGTAGTGCATCCGTGGATAACAAGGGAAATCAGTGATAGTATCAAAACAAAAGATGATGCGTACAAATTAGCCAGAAATTAGCCAGAAACTGTAGCAACCTACCAGAGGACGGAGAAATTCAGACTCCAGCAGAGGAGGACAAAAGGCTTAATTAGGAAAGGGAAAATAGATTATGAAAGAAAACTGGCAGGGAACTTAAATACTGACTGCAAACGTTTTTATAGATATGTGAAGAGGAAAAGATTAGTTAAAACAAATGTAGGTCCCTTGCAGTCAGAAACAGGCAAATTGATCATGGGGAACAAGGACATGGCAGACCAATTGAATAGCTACTTTGGTTCACTCTTCACTAAGGAAGACATAAATAATCTGCCGGAAATAGCAAGGGACCGGGGGTGAAATGAGACGGAGGAACTGAGTGAAATCCAGGTTAGCTGGGAAGTGGTGTTAGGTAAATTGAATGGATTAAAGGCCGATAAACCCCCAGGGCCAGATAAGTTGCATCTCAGAGCACTTAAGGAAGTAGTCGCAAAAATAGTGGATGCATTAGTGATAATTTTTCAAAACTCTTTAGATTTTGGAGTAGTTCCTGAGGACTGGAGGGTAGACAATGTACCCCATTTTTTAAAAAAGGGAGGGAGAGTGAAAACGGGGAATTACAGACCAGTTAGTCTAACATCGGTGGTGGGGAAAATTCTGAAGTCAGTTATTAAAGATGGGATAGCAGCACATTTGGAAAGTGGTGAATTCATTGGACAAAGTCTGCATGGATTTATGAAAGGTAAATCATGTCTGACGAATCTTATAGAATTTTTCGAGGATGTAACTAGTAGAGTGGATAAGGGAGAACCAGTGGATGTGTTATATCTGGACTTTCAGAAGGCTTTCGACAAGGTCCCACATAAGAGATTAGTATACAAACTTAAAGCACACGGTATTGGGGGTTCAGTATTGATGTGGATTGAGAACTGGCTGGCAGACAAGAAGCAAAGAGTAGGAGTAAACGGGTCCTTTTCAGAATGGCAGGCAGTGACTAGTGGCGTACCGCAAGGCTCAGTGCTGGGACCCCAGCTATTTACAATATATATTAATTATGTGGATGAGGGAATTGAATGCAACATCTCCAAGTTTGCGGATGACACGACGCTGGGGGGCAGTGTTAGCTGTGAGGAGGATGCTAGGAGGCTGCATGGTGACTTGGATAGGTTGGGTGAGTGGGCAAATGCATGGCAGATGCGGTATAATGTGGATACATGTGAGGTTATCCACTTTGGTGGCAAAAACAGGAAAGTAGACTTTTATCTGAATGGTGACCGATTAGGAAAAGGGGAGATGCAACGAGACCTGGGTGTCATGGTACACCAGTCATTGAAAGTAGGAATGCAGGTGCAGCAGGCAGTGAAGAAAGCAAATGGTATGTTAGCATTCATAGCAAAAGGATTTGAGTATAAGAGCAGGGATGTTCTACTGCAGTTATACATGGTCTTGGTGAGACCACACCTGGAATATTGCGTACAGTTTTGGTCTCCTAATCTGAGGAAAGACATTCTTGCCAAACAGAGAAGGTTCACCAGACTGATTCCTGGGATGGCAGGACTTTCATATGAAGAAAGACTGGATAGACTCGGCTTGTACACGCTAGAATTTAGAAGATTGAGGGGGGATCTTATAGAAACTTACAAAATTCTTAAGGCGTTGGACAGGCTAGATGCAGGAAGATTATTGCCGATGTTGGGGAAGTCCAGAACTAGAGGTCACAGTTTAAGGATAAGAGGGATGTCTTTTAGGACCGAGATGAGAAAATCATTTTTTACACAGAGATTGGTGAATCTCTGGAATTCTCTGCCTCAGAAGGTAGTTGAGCCCAGTTCATTAGCTATATTTAAGAGGGCGTTAGATGTGGCCCTTGTGGCTAAAGGGATCAGGGGGTATGGAGAGAAGGCAGGGATGGGATACTGAGTTGGATGATCAGCCATGATCATATCGAATCATGGTGCGGGCTCGAAAGGCCGAATGGCCTTTTCCTGCACCTATTTTCTATGTTTCTCTGTTTCTATCTCCCAGTTGCTAAACAATTTAATTCTCTATCCCATTTCCACACTGACCTTTCTGTCCTGGGTCTCCTCCATTGTCAGAGTGAGGCTAAACACAAATTGGAGGAACAGCATCCCATATTTTGCTTGGGCAGCTTACAGCCCAGTGGTATGAATATTGATTTCTCTCACTTCAGGTAGCCCCAGCATTCCCTCTCTCTTCATCCCTCCCCCACCCAAGTTGCACCAGCTTCTCGTTTTCAGCCAACAAACAGCTCTCTACAGCCTGTTTCCATTATTATTGTCATTTATTTGCATATCTTTCATTCATTGTTCTTTATGTCTCCACTTCACCGTCTATATCTCTCGCTTCCCTTATCCCTAAACATTCTGAAGAAGGGTCTCGACCCGAAACGTCACCCATTCCTTCTCTCCAGAAATGCTGCCTGTCCTACTAAGTTACTACAGCATGTTGTGTCCATCTTTAAGTAATAGATGGATACAGGTGAGGGGGAGCGGCGTGATTGGCAGATGGGTGGACAAAGGCCAGAGATGGGAAGAACAGGAAAGGCTGTGAGAGAAGATGAGCAGAATGAGAAGGCAGAGAAAGGGATATTGGTGAAAGGGGAAAAGGCGGAAACAGGTCCCGTTCAGGTGAGGCACAGGGAAGAGATGAATAAAAAGGGGATGGACACAAAAAGCAGAAATCAGTCAGCAAGTCAGACAGCATCTCTGGAGAAAAGGAATGGGTGACATTTTGGGTTGAGACCCTTCTTCAGACTGAGTCAGGGAAGAGGGAGACTAGAGATATGGAAGTGTGAGGTGTGAAAATGACAGAACAAACCAGATGCTGAGGATATGATAAAAAATGACGAGGTTAAAGGAAACAGGCCATTGTTAGCTGTGGGCTAGGTGAAATAAAGTTACTGACAATGAGACTAAACAAGATGACTTTGGAGCTGGCATGACTTGCGTGGGGGAGGGATGAAGAGAGAGGCCTTCATCAGACTGAGTTGCAGGACAGGGAGACACCAAGATAAGGAAGTGTAAGGTGTTACTCAAACATTTCAGGGATTGGACAGGGTAGATGCAGGAAACATTTTCCACAATTAAAGTACAGTGATATTTGAGTTACCATACAGCCATATTAAGTGAAAATTGAAAATACACACAGCACATAAAATAAAGTTTAACATAGACATAGAAACATAGAAAATAGGTGCAGGAGTAGGCCATTCGGCCTTTCGACCCTGCACCGCCATTCAATATGATAATTGCTGATCATCCAACTCAGTATCCTGTACCTGCCTTCTCTTCATACCCCCTGATCCCTTTAGCCACAAGGGCCACATCTAACTCCCTCTTAAATATAGCCAATGAACTGGCCTCAACTACCTTCTGTGGCAGAGAATTCCACAGATTCACCATTCTCTGTGTGAAAACATCCACCACAGTGGAATCAATATTCCTCACTGTTAAGGAAGGCAATAATCATCTTCCTCCTTTGTTCACCCGTAACTGGAGTTGTTAAACCCTCCGCCCTTGCCGCTGTCGACGGTGCGCTGTTCAAGCCCTCTTGTCGGCATGATGGAAATTCCGGCATCAGGACGGATCGGAACACTCCACAGCATGGAGCTCCCAAGTCAGCCTCTTCTTACTGGAGACCGCGACTTCACGGTGTTAAAGTGTTCCGGTGTTCACGGTATAGGCCCTGCGGCGGAGCTCCTTCACTGGTGATCCTCAGCAAACGATCCCAGGCTCCGTGATGGTAAGCCCGCGGCTTGAAGCCCTGGGCCGGCCTCCAGGAAAGGCCGCACTACTCCACGTTGTTAGGCCATGGGGGGGGGTTGGAAATGTGACAAGGAGAAAAATCGCATCTCCGTTTTGGTAACTGATTGGTAAAAGTTTCCCCCGATTCTCCCCCCCCCCCTACCCTTACATAAACATACCAAGAAACATTAAAACAAACATGCACGACATACTTAAAATAATTAAGCAGAGAGTCAAGTCAAGTTTATTCGTCACATACACATACGAGATGTGCAGTGAAATGAAAAGTGACAATGCTCGCGGACTTTGTGCAAAAAGACAAACAAACAAACAACCAAACAAACTACAAACGGAATGTAACAGAATCACATATTCTTATACATATTAAATATTGTGCGCGGAAGGAAAAAGGGAAAAAAACAGCAATTAAAAAAAAAAAGCAGTAGAGTGGTACAGTAAAGTTAGTCCCTGGTGAGATAGGAGTTTAATGGCCTCTGGGAAGTGGTCAAACAGACTGTTGGCGAAGTAGACACAATGGTGGCGCCACATGATGTAATTAGATTTAATTAGATTTAGCTCTTCGGGCTAACGGAATCAACGGATATAGGGAGAAAGTAGGAACGGGGTACTGATTGTGGATGATCAGCCATGATTATATTGAATGGTGGTGCTGGCTCGAAGCTGAATGGCCTACTCCTACTCACCTATTGTCTATGTTTCTTACTGTGTACCTGTGCTGCTAGATCCCTCTGCTCTACTACACTCCCTGTCTACCTGTGACACCACCATCAGGGGACCGTGTCCCTGTGCTCCTAGATCCCTCTGCCTATCCCAAAACGTCTCCCATTCCTTCTCTCCAGAGATGCTGCCCATCCTGCCGAGTTACATTGTGTCCATTTTTGGTTTAAACCAGCATTCGCAGTCCCTTCATACACACGTTGATCGACCCCTCACTAAGATGGCCGCAGTCAACCCCTTACCAAAATGGCCACCGTCAACCAGTGCCACTGACGGCGACACTTCACCAACATGTTTAAGATAAAGAATTGCGGATGCTGGAAAAATCGAAGGTAGATAAAAAAATGCTGGAGAAGGGTCTCGATCCAAAATGTCGCCTATTCCTTCTCTCCATAAATGCTGCCTCACCCGCTGAGTTTCTCCATCATTTTTGTCTACCCTCACCAAGATGGCCGCCACCAACCCTTCTCCAAGATGGCTGCCGACCAATCAGCAACGCTGATCTCACCTTCCCTCACCAAGATGGCCGCCCGCCGGTCGCGATCCCGCCAACTCCCCAGGACGAACCTCCTCATCGGCCGGATGAAAATGGCGGCGGAGAAGCGGGAGTTGGTGGCGTCGCTGCTGAGCAGCGGCCTGATGTAAATAATGTTATAAATCAGCAGGGGAGTAGAATAGGGTCAATATGGGGGCAAACTGAGGTAAATCATCACATAAAGTACATGTCTATGGGGAAAACTGGGGTAAAACTCGTTATAAACCTCCCCCTCTTATTCACTGAGGTAAATAACGTCATAATATTAGTGGTTGGACGTGCCTCTGCCGGACGTGCCTCTGCGGAGCTCCACTTTTTTAACCAATTTTTGTTGATTTTTGTTCATTTTAATAGTGGTGGACTTTTTAGCAACAGTGAAAATGTTGATGTTGTTATTTTTGTTAGATAGAAGTTTAGATGGACATTTTTTGCTGAATTTTAACTTAGTTTTTAATCGCGAAACCCCACGGTATATTGGAGAGTGAGCTAGAGCGGACACTGGAGGACTTCACCGTCGACAGTACAGGCGGATCGCAAGATAGCGGAAAACCAGAGTAACACAGCAGCAAGCTACAGTCGGCAGATACGGAAGGCTATATCGGAGTGGCATTTTTCGGAAATTACTCAGCCATCCGAACTCAACCGTGCGACATTCAACTTATTTGACTCTTTTAGCAAACATTAGTGGTGTTTTTATCGCGATATGAGGTATTTTCAGTGTTTTTAACTTGGATTTTCATTTCAACTGCATGTGGATGCAGCAGTGGTGTGGACTGACTACAAGCAGTATTCATTGGAGGACATTGTGGAACAACATAAAGGGGAGTAGCCTCTTGATTTCATTATTATTGATTGAATTGCTGAGATACATTGTAGAACAACACAACTAAGTATGGCCTTACTATATAGCATCGGAAGCATACTGTTGGTATGCCTGTTTGTGAGACAATAAATTCAACCATTGGAAACAAACTACAGATGACCAACACCTGGTTTTTCACACTTAATCCTGAGAGAAGTTTGCACGAGACACACATCAATTTACATCAACAGTTACAGACTCTTGACTAAACCAGCCATCTGTACGACTATTAAACTGAGACCGAAGAAGCACATTGGGTTTCTCAGTACTTTGCTGTTATCTGGGGATGTTAGTTTGAACCCTGGGCCTTCAAGCCGTGGGAGCTGTACTAAGCTGGTAACAAATCACTGAAGAAAACTTCAATGCATAGATTGTGATGCAATGTATCATGTCAAATGTGCCGACATGACTATCAAGGAATATATGAACATTACAAAGCAGAATCTTTCATGGCAATGCACAAACTGTAAACCTGAACCATGTGGGGTGGGCAATGAGATGGTAACTAGCCGGCACAAGGGTATAGAATGTGATGGTTGTCAAATATGGAAACATGCTGCATGCGGTGGAATGGATGATGTAACATACAGCAGCTTTGAAGGGGAAAATTGTGTCTGGATATGTCCAATGTGTGAAATTATGAAACATTTCTGATACATTGTTTAATTCATCATTTGAAAGTGATACATCAAACTGTTTTTTTACCCTGAATGATGATGATGGAGGTGACATATTTATTGGTAATATAACACCCCCTAAAGCTCCAAAGACAGTTAAAAACAAGTTAACAAAATGTAAAGCCAGGAACTCACTAATAATTTTGGTGGTAAATTTTCAGAGCATTAGGAATAAAACCTCCGAGGTAAAGATACCTCTGGATCAGTATAATCCAGATATTGTACAGGGGACAGAAACTTTGCTTTCACAGGACATTAATAGTAATGAGATTTTCCCGGATACATATGGTGTCTATCGAAGGGACAGATGGGTCAGAATTCATGGTGGCATCTTAATAGCATGTACAAAGGATATTATTATGGTTCGTAAAGAAGAGTTTGAATTAATGTGGAACCCAATTGAATTGAAAGGACATCACTCACTTTTAATAGCTACTGCTTATACGATGATAAACAGTTTGCAGACACGATGATAAACAGTTTGTAAGTGAACTTGAAAATTAATTTGAGGAAATATGCAATAAAGGCAAGGGATATAATATAGTACTTGGTATTCACAAATAACACCAGTCTTGTTTAGGGTACCAAGGTGGAAGCAGGTGGAAGCGACCATGACATAGTTATTGTTGACCTGGATCTAACAGCCAAGTGGAAACGACAACCTAGAAGGAAATACTGCGTACGGCGGAAAGCAGACGAGGAAATGATCAATGCAGACCTGGAAGCTTCACAGAACCATTATCTCTCAATGGGGAATGCTTCTATTCAGGAGAAGTGGGACACTGTTGAAACCAAAATAAAGCAGATCATGGAGAGATATATTTAAAAAAAAACAGCAGCCAAACCAAATACCCCACCCTGGTCCACTAGACATCACCACTGACTCAGATGTAAGAAACAGAGACCATACAATAAAGCAAAGAAGACACATAGAAACATAGAAAATAGGTGCAGGAGTAGGCCATTTGGCCCTTTGAGCCTGCACCGCCATTCAACATGATCATGGCCGATCATCCAACTCAGTATCCCGCACCTGCCTTCTCTCCATTCCCCCTGATCCCTTTAGCCACAAGGGCCACATCTAACTCCCTCTTAAATATAGCCAATGGACTGGCCTCATCTACCTTCTGTGGCAGAGAATTCCACGGGTTAACCACTCTCTTTGTAAAAAATGATTTTCTCATCTCGGTCCTAAAAAACTTCCCCCTTATCCTTAAACTGTGACCCCTTGTTCTGGACTTCCCCAACATCGGGAATAATCTTCCTGCATCTAGCCTGTCCAACCCCTTAAGAATTTTGTAAGTTTCTATAAGATCCCCCCCTCAATCTTCTAAATTCTAGCGAGTACAAGCCAAGTATTTCCAGTCTTTCTTTATATGAAAGTCCTGCCATCCCAGGAATCAGTCTGGTGAACCATCTCTGTACTCCCTCTATGGCAAGAATGTCTTTCCTCAGATTAGGAGACCAAAACTGTACGCAATACTTCAGGTGTGGTCTCACCAAGACCCTGTACAACTGCAGTAGAACCTCCCAGCTCTTATACAGAAATCAAGACAAAGAAGATTGGGATTCCTTTGTAAATTGCCAGAAGGAATTAAGGAAAGCTTTGAAGAAAGCCAAACAAGACTTTGTGTCAAACAACCTTACCACAGCAATGAAAGAAAACGTCAAGCAATTTTGGTCTTATATGAAACGTTTGGGTAACGGAGAGAAGGGAGTTGCAGACCTCAGGTTAACAACACAATTGTAAGTGACGGGAAAGGGAAGGCCGAAGCACTTAATGCTCAATTCACCAGTGTACTTACGATGGAAAACAAGTCCTATATTCCATCGATGGGAATCAGTAACATGCAGTATATCTCTGGACTAGTGATCCATGAGGCAGGAGTACTAACACAACTACAGAACCTGATGCCAAACAAAGCAGCAGGCCCAGATCAGTTGCCACCATGGTTACTAAAGGTGTTCACATCAAAAATAATACCCATACTCACAGATTTATTCAAGTCCTCAATTGATTGTGGGTCACTACCACGGCAGTGGAAGGAAGCAAACAACTGTGCAATATTTAAGAAGGGCAATAAGGCTGCGCCTGAGAATTACAGACCAGTTTCCCTGACCAGTGTTACATGTAAGATCTTGGAATACATCATACACTCTCACATCATGGAACATTATGAAAAGAATGGGATGCTGGTGGACTCACAACATGGCTTCAGTGCAAAACGTTCAACAGAAACACAACTTATCTATATTACTAAAAGTCTGTTCTTGGCCAGTTTTGGCTTTCTGTGCTGCGATTTCCGAGAGTACGCCGCCACCTGTGCCGTCATTTTTGGCCACCTCGCTCAGAGCCCCCCTCCGCCGCTTGTGTACCGAGGATTTTTCCCGTCGATGAAAATTGTCAGAGATATTAATGTTTTTACAAAATTCCCCATTCTCTCTACTGCCCCTGCTGGAGGGAGAGGGAGGGACTATAAAACCAGGAAGTGGCGTGCCTCAATCAGTCTCTGAAAGTGGTGTGCCGCAATCAGCCTCTGCAAGTGGTGTGCCTCAATCAGCTCTGAATGACACTGACAAATGTCTACAGCACTGTGAGTACCCTTAATTTGGTTTGAAAATGAATATATGGTTAGAGGTAAAAAAGCACTGCCTGCAAATGGTTGTTTGTGTTTGGGTTTGGGTTTGGGTTGAAGTAAAAAGGCACTCTCTCTCTCTCTCCCCCCCCCCCCCCCTCTCCCCCCCCCTCCTCCTCTCTCCCTCTGCCTCCTCCTCTCTCCCCCTCCCTCCTCCTCCCTCCCTCCCTCCCCCTCTCCTCCCTCCCTCCCTCTCCCCATCATCTCTCCTCCTCTCTCCTCCTCTCCCCCCCTCCCTCCTCCCCCCCCCTCCCTCCTCTCCCCCCCTCCCCTCTCCTCCTCTCCCCTCCACCCTCCCCTCTCCTCCCCTCCTCCCCTCTCCTCTCCCCTCCCCCTCCACCCTCTCCCCCTCTCCTCTCCTCCCCCCCTCTCCTCTCCTCCCCCTCCCCTCTCTCCCCCCCCCCTCTCCTCTCCCCCCCTCTCTCCCCCTCCCCCCCTCTCTCCTCTCCCCCTTTTCCCTCCCCCCTCCTTCCCCACCGTCCCTCCCCTACACACACCCCCCCTACCCCCTTCACACCCTCCCCTCCCTCCCCTCCACCCTCCCTGCTCCCCACCTCCCCCCCACTCCCCCCTCTCCTCCCCCCTTCTCTCCTCACTCCCCCCTCTCCTCACTAACCCCCCCCTCTCCTCTCCTCTCCCACTCTCCTCTCTCCTCCCCCCCTTTCCTCTCCTCCCCTCCCCCCCCTCTCCTCCTCTCCCCCCCCCTCAGTCCCCCCCCCCCCCCTCTCGTGAGTTATTGTCAAGTGTCTCTTGAATTGAATGTGGAATATTAAGAAATAAAGAAACTACAAATACACTAAGAGCGAAAATGTTTTTTTCTCGCCTTCATAGCAAAATCATCCAGAAGTTCACCAAGATCTGTTTGTCTAAGTTTGTCACTCTCAATGCACAGAATGCTCAGTGCAGACAACCTCTCTTGAGACATTGTGGACCTTAATTCATTTTTAATTCTTTGAGTCTTGAAAAAGACCTCTCTCCTGAGCAGTTGGTGACCATTAAGCTAAGAAATAGCCGCAAGATTGCTTCCACATTCGGGAAGGCCATCTGAATTGTTTCCTTGTATATTATTTGATAACAGTCTGTATGAGACAGAGAGTGCTCTTCTGTATGCTTATGGCTTTGTCTCACATACGAGTGAAAGTGCAAAAGTTCATCTGTAAGTTCCAGGTCAACATCTTCTGGGTATGCTTCCATCAACAGTTCAACACCTTGCTGAATTTCTTGCTTAGATGCGGTCAGATTAGCGAGAAAGGAAAACTGTTGTGCAACTTCACTGTACACAGTACCTCTTTTTAAATTGGTTTCAAGTGCATCTAGTATAGGAATAAAGGATTTTATCCTAAACTTATCTCTTGAAGAGAGTTTATCAAAAGCATCAAGACCAGGTGCACTTCCATCATTTCCTTACTCTTTGTCTCCCTGTGACAGTTCTGTCGTTAACATCTGGCAAGGTGGCCTTTGCTTGTTGTTCAAGCTCATCAAAATCTTCTCAAATTGTGCATAATAAGTCTTGAAGTGAACTGTACAAACTTGCACAAGTACTCAATAACCGTTTGGATTTCTGAACTGTGTTGACCTTGTGGAAATGACCTAGCAGACGGGTCCAAAAATGCAGCATAAACACAAATTCCAGTTCTTCCATTTTCTGCAAAAGATTGTGAGCTTGAAGCCTGGTATCACCCTTCACATTAACATCAGAGTACAAATGACCGAGGGCATCAGTGATAGCGCTGTAACTTTCCAAAATAGCTTCTGTGGCTTTTGCATGTGCCTCCCACCTAGTGTCTGACAAATATATAGGCACTTTTGACTGAGTTTGCAAAAATGATTTTAGAACTGTCCATCTCTTTGTGTGAGGTATAAATTTCATTGATAATTCCAAACAGTTCACTGCATCAAGGCAGCAATCAACAGCTGAACAGCCCACCAAATTTAATGAGTGAGCAGCGCATGAAATAAATCTTGCAAATTTGTTTTTTTAGAGGATTTTTTGCTGCATAACCTTGTACATACCAGCCATGTTGGCAGCATTGTCAAAAGACTGCCCTCGGCATTTTCTAAAGTCAATTTCAAGCTCAGTGGTGAAATAGTTAAAAACAAAATCAGCCATGCTTTCTCCTGAGTGGTCCTTTAGCTCAAGGAAAGTTAAAAAATCTCTCAATTGGTAAACAGTCTTCAGGTGATACATATCTGATTATTAAAGTCAACTGATCAGTATGTGAAATGTCAGGGATGGAATCCACTGACAAGCTGAAATATCCAGCCTTTTTCAAGTCAGCCAGAATTGCATCCTTAACTTTTTTTGCCATGAGTTGAATTATTTCCTCACGTACAGTTTTTGACAAATAAGAGGGATTTCCTGATCCGGAGTTTCCATACCGATTGATATTGTGGAAGGGACAAAGGTGAGGCCTCTGCTGTGGACAAACCGTTCGGTATCTGAGAGGGGGAGGACAGGGGGGATGGTGAACACATGGCAGGGATGGGAGTTGGGGCCGGAGGAAGGCAGGTGAGTGGGCTGAGGCCGAGGTGAAGTCTGGTGGTGGGTGGTCAGGGGGTAGGGGGGTATGAAGACTGTAGTGTGGGTGGGGAAGAGCTGGGGTCACATGGTTTGAGGGGAACGGGGAAGACCCAGTGGAACAGCTACTGAGGTTACCAGAATTGGGGGGACTAGCATTAGGACTCAGCGCAGTCAAACCCAGGGCAGTGGTAATCTGCAGTGTAGAAACCAAAGACCCTTGAGGAGTTCCTCTAGTATCTTTGGTGGAAAGTTCAGGTCCGGTGATGAGTCCAGGCAGCAGGTAAGGCGACGGCTGCTGGAGGGTGGTGGAGTGGCGAGCAAAGCGTGGGAGGTCCTGGTGGGCGGATGGTTGGTGGGGCGCCGAGGTTCGATGGGTCGGGTGGGGCGGCGAGGTTCGACGGGTCCGGTGGGGCGGTGAGGTGCGTCCGCCCCAGGTGCGGCAGAGAATTGGGAAGGCCTCCGGTGCGCGGCGAATTGGGAAGGCCCCTCATGCGGCGGTGAGGTGAGTCCACTCCAGGTGCGGAGTGAAGGTGTGTAGACCCACCATGCCACGTGAAGGTGTGTAGGCCCCCCGTGCCACGTGCCTTTGTCCTGCCCTTCCAATGATCCAAGGATCTGTGGAGCAAATTCCTCTCCACAACGAATATATACCTCACCTGTATTTTAATAACCTCCCACACCACCAAAGCCTCCGGAATCGCAAGCACAGCGCCACCGATGGTAGGTTTTGTAACAACGCCACAATCTCAAAAGTTTAACACACCTTGGCGCAGCGAGCAGAGGCCCCCCCCTAGATCTCGAGGCCCTAAGCTTAAGCTTGTCTAGCTTATACGTAAATCCGGCCCTGCATGTTTGCCATCTTGTTGACCCTCTGTCTTCCCCTCCTGTAGGGTTTAGGAGCTGTTGCTGTGGCAGAAAGACGGGCCGTGAGCGGCCATTGAGTGCGGCCAGGGTGCCGGTGAGTCACCCCCCCCAATCTGCTCGGTGTGCGTGCTGAGCTTCGAGGGGCTGAGCTTCGATGGAGGACCATGTAATGGGGCACAACAAGGAGAAGCGTTATGTGTGCGACGTTTGTGGCAAGGCCTGGCAGTACCCATGCCATCTGGAGACCCACCGGCGGGTGCACACGGGAGAACGCCCCTTCGACTGCTGGGAGTGCGGCAGGAGCTTCAAGACGGCGCAGGTACTGAAGACCCACCGGCTGATGCACACAGGAGAACGCCCCTTCAGTTGCTCCGACTGCGGCAAGAGCTTCAAGACGCCACAGGAGGTGAAGATCCACCGGCGGGTGCACACGGGCGAGAAGCCCTATGGCTGCTCCACCTGCGGCAAGAGCTTTGCTTGGTTCTCGGGGCTGCAGGTGCACAGGCGCGTGCACACCGGGGAGCGGCCCCACACCTGCAGCGACTGTGGCAAAGGCTTCATCCAGTCCACCAGCTTGCTGGAGCACCAGCGTATCCACACTGGTGAGCGCCCCTTCAAATGCGCCCAGTGCGGCAAGGGTTTCACATGCTCCACCAAGCTATTGTCCCACCAGCGGGTGCATGCTGCTGACTGTTCCGTCCCCAGCCCAGTGAGTGGAGAGGGCTTTGCCATGGCCTCCCACACCCAGTCTCACCAGCGCGTGCACACCAGTGGCCAGCCCAACGATTGCCCTTACTGTGGTGAGGCATTTAACAGCTCGCGGGGGTTGCGGCAGCACCAGCGGGCCCATGTCAGTGAGCGGCTGCTCCCACGGAGGCAAGCGTTTGAAGAGCGCACAGGGGCTGCGGGAGCATTAGCGGATACCCACCAGAGAGAGACCCTTTGAGTGCGCTGAGTGTGGCAAGGGTTTCACCTGTATGTTCACCCAGTGGCAGCACCGGAGTACCCACAGCGGTGAGCGCACCTTCCCCTGCCCGTCCTGTGGTAAGGGCTTCACCCACCTTGGCCACCTGCTGGAGCACCAGCGAGTCCACACCAGCCAGCTCCCCTTCACCTGCCCGCTCTGTGGCAAGCCCTTTGCCCGCTCCTCCAGCCTGCTGGCACACCGCAACATGGATAGGCGCTGTCTCGGTAGACACAAAATGCTGGATGAAGCGGGTAACGTTTCAGGCCGAGACCCTCTTCAGTCTCAACCCAAAACGTCACCCGTTCCTTCTCTCCAGAGATGCTGCCTGTCCCACTGAGTTACTCCATTTTGTGCCCTTTTCTGTAAACAAGTATCTGCAGTTCCTTGTTTTTAAATAATTCTGGTTAACTATCTCTGCACCTTCCCCAAAGCCTCCACATCAGTGCTGTAATGGAGTGACCAGAATGGTCCCCCCCCCCCCCGCCCACCTCCTGATCAAGTCCTGGAGTCTGTCTCGACCCCATCTCTTTTTTCCAGCTGTCTCCCCTGACTCCATCAGTCCAAAGAAGGGTCCAGACCCAACACGTCACCTGTCCATTCCGCTCCAAAGTGCCGGTAGAACTCAGCAGGTCAGCCACCCGTGGTGGGGAAACTGATGGAGAAGTGTTCCTAATGGAAGTCCATCTTGGCCCTGTCAAGGAGCAGACGATCAACAGTACCAGCATCTTCTCATTCATACTGTCCCCAAGTGAAAATGTAAAAGTGAGCAAAGCTGCTCACACCCGACTGCTCACAGTACCAGCCGGCTGCCACTGGCCCAAAAACTTAAATGTATTTAAAGTGTTTTATTTCAAAGAAAGTCTTGACGCATTTGTGCCTTGCGTAACAAATAAAGCGGAGCTCACTGTGTTCATCGGAATTCTTCAGAATTCATGTTGTGCTATCGATAATGAATGAAAATGCCAACCATCTCCAGAAATGATAAGAAATTATTCTCGCCTCCATGGATATCTGTAGCCATAGGGCAGTCGGCCACCTCCCCACCCCTTCAAAGATAGTTCCTGCACTTGGCAATATCTTTGGCCGCTGATGTAATTTATTTGTTCAATGGATTTCATTATATTAGGTGGTATTTCCTTTCCTATGAGGATCTTTCCTCTGAGGAGTTTCTATAGCAACATATAACCATATAACAATTACAGCACGGAAACATGCCCACTCTTGCCTTTATGACTAGACTGATGATTTGTACTGCAAGGTATGACTGACAAATAATGGATTAGCTGTACAAAATAGATCCATTGATGCAATTGGGGTCAAATCCTAGTGATCACTGTCACCTTTTTCTAATGCAGCCGTCACCAATGTTGCAGAAGAAAATGGGCAATTATTATACACACTGTGCACCTAATACTTTTTTTACAGCAATCATTATTACTTTTTGTTTCGGGCTAATCTTCATCAATCCTCACTTTTTTAAGCCCTTTCAGCCTTTAATGATGGACATTGCTTTGGTAGACATGCTGGAGGAACTCAGTGAGTGAGGCAGAATCTCTAGAGAGAAGGAATGGTTGACGGTCGGGTAGAGTCTGAAGAGGGATTCCAATCCGAAACATCACCCATTCCTTCTCCCCAGAGATGCTGCCTGTCCAGCTGACTTACTCCAGCATTTTGTGTCTATCCATCTATCACTTGCCTGGCTTTGCCTTGTCCCGATCCAACATGTCCTATTCACGTTATCCAGTGATGCTGTTTGACCCACTGAGTTGCTCTAGTACTTTGAGTCATTTCTAGTTACAAACCCGCCACACTGGGCAGTGGTAAAATTGTATAGCAGGCCTCAGCTGGGTAGCACAAAAGTGTCGCCATGCTTTAGCACTTTGGCAAAGTTACTGAAGTTCACATAACAATCCCATCTACTGCCTGCATCCCCCACATGCCAGCTCCCCTGTTCGCTCAAGACTGGATTGGACTGAAACTGGACCATCTCGTAAACCATCCTCCTATCTGCCCAACTGGTCTCCACGTGCCACATCTGAGTATGAACCCGCAATCCCCACGATGACCATTTGCCTGCTCAGGACCCACTGAACCTGACTGGAAGCAAATCATCCTAAATAAATAAATAAATAGATAGATAAATAAATGGGCAAATGAGCAAACAAACGAAGAAACGAATAAATAAATAAACAAACAAACATACAAATAAATAAATAAACAAACAGATAGATAGATAGATAGATAGATAGATAGATAGATAGATAGATAGATAGATAGATAGATAGATAGACAGACAGATAAATAAATACATAAATAAATAAATAGACACATAGATAAATAAATAAACAAATAAAGGGACTGGACAAGCTAGATGCAGGAAAAAGATTTCCCAATGTTGGGCGAATCCAGAACGAGGGGAGGTCATTTAAGACAGGTGAGAAAAAACTTTTTCACCCAGAGAGTTGTACATTTGTGGAATTCCCTGCCACAGAAGGCAGTGGAGGCCAAGTCACTGGAGGGATTTAAGAGAGAGTTAGATAGAGCTCTAGGGGCTAGTGGAGCCAAGGGATATGGGGAGAAGGCAGGCAAGGGTTATTGATTGGGAACGATCAGCCATGATCACAATGAATGGCGGTACTGGCTCGAAGGACCGAATGGCCTCCTTCTGCACCTATTTTATATGTTTCTACCTCGTGGGACAGCCTAAGGAAAGATGTAAAGTGCCTGCATTGAAATACAAACCATGTGGCCGATGAAGCACTTTCTATCCTTTGCATGGAAAGGATATGTCACTATAATAATAATAATAATAATAATAATAATATTAATAATAAATGTTATTTAATGGGCGCCTTTCAGACATCTCAAGGCCATCTTACATAGTAATCAGAATAAAAACATATAATCAGAATAAAATAAGTAATAAAGACATCACAGAGACACAAATTAAAAACAGAATTCAATCCAAAAACAGAAAATCAAAAACACAGTGTGAAGAGAGAGCAGTGGCAGCCAAAGCGCGCCAGCGTCCACTCTCTCTTCACGGCAGCCATCTATCAGTTAGTTTCTCCAACATGAGCAAGGTCTTCATTTCATCAGCATTTGCTGCAGTTTCAGACAATGGTTTGAAACCATTGTTTACAAAAAACATTGGATTATTTTGTCACTATTGACTGTCTGACATTTCTAAACTATATAAACAAAAGTCATTAAAGCTCTGAAAGAAATAATTCAAGATCTATTATAACCAGAAACAAATAGACATGCATGCATGCATTTATCTCTCTCTCAATTCAATTCAATTTTCAATTTTTTTTTTTTCAATTTAAAACTTTATTGGCATGATAAAAAAAACATTGTTATATTGCCAAAGTATAAAACATGACATACATATTTAAAATGCATAAGTATAAATACAAGTATACAGTGCATGGATAGATATGTCCCTGTACATAAACTCGCAATAGGCCTATAGCCCTTTATTGATTGCTACACGTTCTTGCAGCTGTAAGCACACATCACAATAGCAAGTTTAGCAATTCAATATTAATTTCTTAGTGTTAGTTAATGTCAATTAGTGTGTGCGTACATATGTGCATGTTGGTCATTCACCGTCTCTAAGGTTATGGCATGCTGTTACGTATTGTGCACCAAGATGTGCCGTATTTCCTTTGCCAAGGATTATTCTTAGTTTTGATGTATCATCTAGTTCTTTAAAATCAGGGGTTGCCACACTGAGTTTGTCAAAGTATGCATCCCTTGTTTTGTCAATTTTTTTGCATTTTAGGAGGAAGTGCATCTCTGTTTCAACCTCATCTGTCAAACAGTGGCCGCATATTCTGTTTTCTCTTGGTTGCCAGAATCTCTTCTGTCTTCCTTTTTCAACTGCCAAATAGTGGTCACTTAATCTGTATTTGGTGAGGGTCTGTCTCTGCTTTATGTCTCTAACAGTTGAGAGATAGTCTGCCAATTTATAATCTCTTTTTAGGGCATGGTAACATTCTAATCTGCTTTGGCTTTTGGTTTCTTTATCCCAATGTTCCAAATACGTTTCTTTACATTGTTTGATAATTTGGTTCACTCTAACTGGTGATTGGGGATCAATATTGATCTGAGGCTGGTCAGGATTTAACTGGATAGGGTTTAACTGGATAGGGGTAGTTAGTCTCAGTACCAACTGACATAGGGCACTGTTTTCTGGGTTCCCCTCTTGTGTTTGAAGAGCTTTAAACTGGAGGGTATCTGGGGGGCTAGATTTAAGGTGATTCCAAAAATTTAGTGCTCTTTTCTGGATATTTATTATCAGTGGGTATCTGCCTAATTCCGCCCTACATGCGTTTGTTGGTGTTTTCCTTACGATACGGAGGATGTTCCGACAAAATTCCGCATGCAGGGCCTCCGTTGTATGTTTTTCCCATTTACTATAACTATGGTGACTGAGCGGACCCCATACTTCACTACCATAAAGTGCAATAGGCTGGATTACACTGTCAAATATTTTAAGCCAGATTTTAATTGGAATTTGGATGTTGTAGAATCTTCTTTTTATTGCATACAGAGCTCTTCGAGCTTTCTCTTTTAGTGCATTCACTGCCATATTGAAGTTCCCTGATGCTGAAACAGTTAGACCAAGGTAAGTATAGCTCATATAGTGTGTTCGATAACAATACCATTGAGAGTAAATTTGTATTTATCTTCCTGACATCTGGGTCTTTTCTGAAAAATCATGATGTTGGTTTTCTTTAGATTTACTGCCAGGGCCCAATTTTGGCAGTACTCATCAAGTAGGTCCAACTGTTGCTGCAGTCCCTGTTCTGTGGGGGACAGCAGAACCAAGTCATCCGCATAAAACAGGGACTTTAACTCGCCGTCTAGAAGACAGAGGCCCGGCGCTGTGCTCTGGTCCAACTTTACTGCCAAATCGCTGATATATACATTAAACAGTGTCGGGCTCAGATTGCAGCCTTGCGGATGCCTCTTCTCTGGGCTAAGAGATCAGTGCATTTGTCCCCAATTTTAACGCCGCATTTATTATTCAGATACATTGATTTGATAAGGTCATATACCTTTCCTCCTATACCACAGCCGAGGAGTTTGTAATAGAGCCCTTCGTGCCAAATAAAGTCAAATGCTTTCTCAAAGTCAATAAAACAGGCAAATATTTTCCCATTTTTCGCTTGGTGTACATTCAATGAGAGTGTGGAGGGTATAAATGCAGTCGGTGGTACGGTGTTTTGGGAGGAAGCCAATTTGGTTTTTAATGAGAATGTTGTGTTTGTTAAGGAAATCCTGCATTCTGTTATTTATGATACTGCAGAATAACTTCCCTAGGCAGCTACTGCCACAATAATTATTTGGGTCTAATTTGTTTCCAATCTTATAAATGGGTGAAATAAGCCCTTGACACCAAATATCAGGGAAATAACCTGAACGTAGTATGATATTGAACAGCCTAAGCACTATGTCCTGCATCTCCGGAGTGCTGTACTTGAGCATTTGATTTTAACGCTGTCTGGACCACAGGCTTTCTTTGAGTGAAGAGATATTATTTTTTTGGTCAGTTCTTCCAATGTAATTGGGGAATCAAGAGGGTTTTGATAATCTTTAATTATTGTTTCTAGTGTTTGGAGTTTTTCTTTGATATGGGAATAATTTGAGTTTATTTTATTTATTGGGATGTCTTTATATAGATTTTTGAAGTATGCTCTCCAGAAATCTCCATCTTGAATTGGTAGTGTTTGTAGTTTTGTTGTGCTCCGGTTATTCCACATATCCCAAAATTGGTTTTGATTTATGGAATTTTCAATTTCTTCAAGTCTTTTGTGTGTAATTTTGTCTTTTGTTCCTAATCATGTGTTGATACCTTTTAAGAGTTTCATTATATCTAATACGTAAGTCTGAGTTGTTTGGTTAACGGTGTTTTTGGTTCGATGTTTCCCTCAGGTTTTTTCTGACACTTTTACACTCATGGTCGAACCATTTTTCATGGTTGTGTTTTTTGATAATTTTTCTTTTCCGTTTCACAAGGTCAGCTTTGATGGCTGCCTTGTGAAAGTTCATATTAATGTCATTTATAGCCATGTTTACACCATCTCTAGTAGTCTCATATGGGTTTGTCTTGAATTTCAGTATTTTATTTGTGAGATCGGGTGAGTTCAGGGCCATGATGAATTTATCTCCACTATCTGAAGCCCATTTGTAAGTCTGATTTAGTTTATACAGCTTACTGGGTTCCTTTTTTACGTCTTTAGTTTGAACAGGAAATTTTAGGTACACGTTGGACTATGGTCTGAAAGGGAACTGCTGCCTAACAGTGAATGCACTGATGGTGCAGGGGTCTATGTCAGTAAATGCGTAGTCTACCACGCTAGACCCAAGAGCTGAGGAATATGTAAACCTTCCCAGCGAGTCCCCTCTGAGCCTACCATTAACTATGTACAGGCCCAAGGCTCGACAGAGATGCACTCCCTCTCTACCACTTTTATTTATTTCACAGTCAAAGTTGTTTCGGTTAATGATAGTTGGTGTGACATACAAGGGGGTTTGACCGAACACATGGTTGTTGCCCTGTGGGTCTATGGAATCAGGTTCACATCCGGTCCTTGCATTCAGGTCTCCACATAGTAGCACATTTCCCTGGGCCTGGAAATGATTGATTTCCCTGTGGAGAGTTTCAAATATATCTTCTTCAAAATATGGCGATTCTGTTGGGGATATGTAGGCGGCACATAGATATATATCTTTTCCAATTATTCCAATTTTTTAATCTAGTTTCAACCATTTATGTGATTTCCCCTGTTTTATTGATGTAATGTGACTGTCTAGTTCTTCTTTGTACCACACCAAGACCCCCCCCCCCCCCCCCCAGGTTCTGCCCTTATGTATATCAGTAGTTTTTACTGATATACTGAGGGACAGTGAATGAACGAATCCTTTCGATACCATGTTTCTGTTAATATCATTATATCAGTGTCTTCTATAGACTTTAGGAACTCAGGGTTCCCAGTCTTCATCCCGAAGGTTGAAGAGTAGAGACCCTGGATATTCCAGCAGCCTATATGGAATGAACTCATTTATTTTGTATTTATATTCTCTTCTTTTTTACTTTAAATAAAACCTATTTTGTGGGACAGGTGCGAAAACTAGTTTTTTCTATAATTGGGGAATGTTAGGTAAAGTTTTGTATGCCATGGTAAGGCAGACTCATACTGCCACCTAGTAATAATAACTATATTAATAATCAATATCAACAGCACTAATATCAATATCAACAGTACTAATTCAGTGCAATCATATCAACAATATCAACAGTACTAATTCAGTGCAATGATATGCTGTTTTTATCAGTCACTCGGAAGGGACTGTTTATATATTTGTATCCTTTGTTAACATAGGAGGTGGGAACATAGGGTGTGCAGCAGCTGCCTGATCTATCCCATCTCCGAGGTGATCCGCAGCTGTGGCTGGAGTGATGAGCTGGGGGGCAATGGCGGCCCTGGCTGGGCTGTTCTGTCTCCTCGCAGTTTGGCGGGTGGTCCTTACATGGTGGGAGGGGGGAGGGGGAGGTAGTCCAGATTGGCCTCTCTTGGAACCCCATTGATCGAGGGGGTGGGAAGGTTACGTCCCAGGGCAGTATACTTGAGGTTCTTTGCGAAGACCCTCACTCCCTGCCTGTTTAGATGTACTCCATCATGTGAGGAAAGAGTTAACAGGCATGGTTGATTTAGACTAGGGATAGAAAAATAACTTAGAAAGAAATAAGGCAGAAACCAGACTGCTAGTAGATTAGAAAGTAACGATATAAGAACAGAGAGAAATTCTAGATAAAAAGTAGCAGTAGAAAGACTTCAGCAGGAGATAGTAAAGAAATTAGAACGAAGGGGAAAGGGACACGAAGTCACGCTCATCTACGCATGCTTGATGAGATTACATGAATATGTACACACACACACTATGACAAGATGCCTAATTTAAATGCACATGCGATGCATGATAGGGGAGGTGTCTTTGACGTTAGGTGGGCGTTCCCAGACGTTCTCGTGGGAAACAGGGCTTTATGTTATGATTGGAAGAAGCTCAATGGGGAGGGATGAGAATGTGATAATAATGAAATGAAATGTATAAAGATAAAAAGCATCTCCATCTTCGGTGTGCCTCTAGGGGACATCAGAGGAGAGGCACCTATTCTGCAGAATATGAAATTAATAAAAACACTTCTTTGTCTGAATTTGTCTCAAGAGCATTTGTGATTTTTGAATCTCACAACTATATTAGGAGGAGCCATCTTGGGGAATGGCTGCTAACCAGCAGCCATCCGTTTAATTCTTTTTTTTTCAGTTTTTAGTTAGTTTTGTTTGTCGTTTTTTCGGAGAAATGGACTTCTTATTGTGGGGGAAACGAGGTAATGTTACTTCTAGGTCCCTACTTGGTCGGTGAGGCAGCTTTTTCTCTGGGCTGCCCGTCGACCCGTCCTCGTGGCCTACCAGCGGGCTTGGAGCGCCGTTTCCTGGTGGGGACCGCCCAGCACTTCGGCTTCGGTGGCGGCATAGCGCTGGAGCGCCATCGCGGAGCGGAGCGGGCGATGCCTTGCCTGGGTTACAGCACTGGATCGACGCGCTGGAGCTCCGGTGAGCTGGACCGCCGAGAGCAACACCTCCGGGCTGCGGGTTAGCGGAGCAGAGCGGGCGGCGCTGACATTAACATCGGGAGCCTGGGAGCTCCAACTCGGTACGTCCTTGTCAGCTTCGGAAGCCGCTGTGAGGACTCTCCCGATGCCGGGGCAAGACCACCCGGCTAGAACGGCCAGGAACATCGGGCCTCTGTTGAGGCAACAGCGGTGGCCTTAATAGGCCTGACTTTTGGGAGAACTGGGGTTGGGGACTGGACTTTTGTGCCTGATATGTCCAAATGTGCCAGATGATTTTTCTGTGTGTAAGGTACTTTGTTAGTCTGTGTCCAAGATGGCTGCCGGAAGGGAGAGTGGACGCTGGCGCGCTTTAGCTGCCGCTGCTCTCTCTTCACATTGTGTTTTGTTTTTTTTTTTGATTTTGTGTCTTTGGAGCGATTTCTATCTTTAATTTGTGTATTGATGATGTCCTTATTATCCGCGAGAAAAAAGGAACAGACAAGAGAAAAGAAGAGAAAACGGAAAGGCAACGAAAAACAAAGGACGAAAGAACGAAAAGAGAGAAGGGGAGAGAAGCAAAAGAAACGAGAAAGATTATTTTTCTCCGACTCCGACTTTTTTTTTTCTCTTCTGTTTAATCTTTGTAAGGTGACCTTGAGATTTGAAAGGCGCCCGAAAATAAAATGTATTATTATTATCATGGAGGTCCCATATACCGATGGTCAGGTGGTGGGTCAATTGGACATTAGGGTGGGTGGCACATCCTCTGCCGATCTCCATGTTGGTATCGTGGATCACATGGGGCGGGATATCTGTCCTGGGCAGCAGGGTAGATATCACAATCCTTGAGTCAGGTAATTCCTTGCTGGTCTTTTCTGCCATCCTCGTTATTGCCCCAGCAGTACGATGGCGTTAGGTGCGCAAGTCATTCATGCCTGTATGGATCACGAGGTGTTGAGGTCTTTCCGATGGTATCTTTGCTCAGGACCCTGATTGCCTGGTCTGTGGTGCTGCACCTTTTGACTAATACCTGGCCACCTGGGAACAGCCTCTGGTGTTCCAGAAACTTCCCGTTGGAATCAGTCAGTAGGACCACCTCAGGGTTTTGCTCTTCAGACGGGGGCAGGAAGTTGGGTGAGGCTAGGGTGAGGGTTGCCTGTTGACTGTGTACCTAAGGCAAGCTGTGTAGCAGTAGGGCTGTCCACAAATGGTGCATTGGTGTGCTGAGTGCACCTCAGAGAGGTCAGAGCAGGTATGGGAAAGCGAGCAGCAGCTGCGCTCTGTGTGTTTTCATGTGTCTTTTTTTAGGACTTCTAGGTGAATGTCCCTGACATTCTGGAGCTGCTTGACAAATTATTTTCCCTGCTTATTCATGTCCTCCTTCATTTTGGATATTTGGGCACGGAGTGCACAGTTTTCTTGTTTCAGCTCTTCCAGGGTTCTCTTCGTCTCATAGGTGGTTATTCCCATTTTTCGTCCTCAGCTGTTTGAAGTCCTCTTTAAGCTGGTAGAGTTGCTTAGCCTGCGCTTGTTTAAGTTCCGTGAACTCGAGTTCTAGATTAGCCAGGTTCTTTCTCAGCTGGTGATCTGAATTGTGAGGTGTAGGAGGGGTAGAGATGGCCATGGCAGCAGTTGTCTCTAGTGGACTGTCATATTCATAGTTACCCTGGTGGGTATTGGTCCTTTTTTCATTTACCTTCTCTTTTAGCAGGGGAAAGACCTCTTCAAAAGAGGCCAAGTTTTCTGAGTTTCCCTGTATCATATCTTGCTTTTTTGATTGTAGGAAATAGTAAGGAGGGGATCGTCTGCATCCAGGCTTTGGTCTTTGCATACTTTTAGTCTGCCCCCATATCCAATCCCCTTCCTGTGGACATGTGGGTAGTTTTTGATTATAGTGTCTCTCCATGGATTGATGCAGTTGGTGAAGAATATTAGGTTACTTTTCATCCTACTCCCTTGATGTTGGGTGAAATCAGCGTAAAGGACCTCTGGGTTTTCCTGGAGGGTTTTCTGCTTATGTCTTTCTTTTGCATTTTCGCTCTTGCATTTAGGCGGGTATACTATTTCCCAGTTCTTTGTTCTGCATGTTATGCTGCTCTGATCTGTCTGCAGCATTTTATGTTTATTTGTTTATTTATTTATTTATCTGTCTATTTATTTATTTATTTCTCTTTTCCAAGATTCTGTGTTGCACTCTGTCCCACTTTAGGTATAGTTTTCAGGGGTTCATCCTAGAAACTACTATTTTTTGGTAAGTTTAAGTTTAAGTTGGATAAGTTTGAGTAGTTTTTGGCCACACAGATCTCCTTTGGTTCGGGCCTTGCGTTGGGTCGACCAGCCTCGGGCCAGATTTCACGGGCTGTTACTCATGGCCTTGTGGAGCTGCAGCAAACTCAGGGTCCCTCTCACACAGAACACACCCGGCTCTCTCTCTCTCTCTCACACACACACAGCGACGGCTGGGCTGGGCTGGGCTGGGCTGGGCTGGGCAGGGTTGGCTTCACATCTGTTCCACACTGGGAAAGGGCACCCGCAGTGTCAGGAGTTTACCGACTCCGGGTCTCGGTGCCTCTGGTCCCGGCCTCCAGCGTCTCTCTCTCCCCCACTCCCTCGGGTCCCGACCCGATCTCCCGTTCATGTGAGGTCGACGATGGGGGACCGCTATAAACGTAAGTTATGGGGGGATATTTTCCCCTCCCCAAACGGCCCCCGGCTCACAAATCCTCACCCTCTGCCCTTTTCCTTCTCCCCCCCCCGCCCCCACCACCCCCCCCCCCCCCCCCCCCCCCCCCCCCCCCCCCCCCAACTGCATCTTCCTTCCTATTCTTGGCCCAAAACAACTCAAAATCCATATCCTCCATAGCCCGCTGAGTTCCTCCAGCACTCTGTGTATTTTATTTGACTCTCAAATTGAAGATAGATGCATAAAGCTGGAGTAACTCAACGGGACAGGCAGCATCCCCAGAGAGAACGAATGGGTGACGTTTCGGGTAGAGACCGTTCTATAGACACACAGACAGACAGACAGACAGACAGACAAACAGACAGACAGACAGACATAGATAGATAGATAGATAGATAGATAGATAGATAGATAGATAGATAGATAGATAGATAGATAGATAGATAGATAGATAGATAGATAGACAGATAGACAGATAGACAGATAGATATAGATAGATAGATAGATAGATAGATAGATAGATAGATAGATAGATAGATAGATAGATAGATAGATAGATAGATAGATAGATAGATAGATAGATAGATCGAACGAACGAACAAACTTGGCTTCCCACGTTTGCTAAAGGAACCTTCCCTTCCACCCACAGCACACTTTGTGTTCAGTTCCACACATGTAACTGGATTGGTTTCAGATGACAGTGGCAGGTAGAACAAATTGGAAGTAAGGGGGAGCTGACATCTAGAGCAGCGGATGCAATAGATGAGGTTGGAGGAGGTGCAGGTGAACCTCTATCGCACTTGGAAAGACTGCTTGGGTCCTTGAATGGAGTCGAGCGGGGAAGTAGAGCAACAAGTGTAGTATCTCTTGCGGTTGCAAGTGAAAGTGCCCGGGGAAGGGGTGGAGCGGGAGGGAAGGGAAGATTTGACAAGGGAGTTACAGAGGGAACGGTCTTTGCTGAAAGCAGACGGGGGGGGGGGAGGGGCGGGGGGGGGGGGGGGGAGATGGGAAGATGTGACGAGTGGTGGAGACTACACTTCCTCCCACCCTGCTTCCTGCAAGGACTCCATCCCCTACGGCCAATTCCTCCATCTACACCGCATCTGCTCCCAGGATGAGGCGTTCCACACCAGGGCATCAGAAATGTCCTCATTCTTCAGCGAATGGGGGTTCCCCTCCCACACTATAGATGAGGCTCGCACTGGGGTCTCTTCAATACCCCGTAACACTGCTTTCTCTCCCCAACCCCCCACCCGCAACAAGGACAGTCCTCCTAGTCCTCACCTTTCACCCCACTAGCCGTCACATACAACAAGTAGTCCTCCGTCAGTTTTGCCACCTCCAACGTGACCCCACTACTCGCCACATCTTCCCATCTCCCTCCCCCCCCCCCCCCCCATCTGCTTTCCACAAAGACCGCTCCCTCCGTAACTCCCTTGTCAATTATTCCCTTCCCTCCCATAACACCCCCTGGTCACTTTCCCCTGCAACCGCAAGAGATGCTACACTTGTCGCTTTACCTCCCCCCTAGACTCCATTCAAGGACCCAAGTAGTCGTTCCAGGTGCGACAGAGGTTCATCTGCACCTCCTCCAATCTAATCTATTGCATCCGCTGCTCTAGATGTCAGCTGATCTACATCGGTGAGACCAAGCGTACGCTTGGCGATCGTTTCGCCGAACACTTCCGCTCGGTCCGCAATAACCAATCTGACCTCCCGGTGGCGCAGCACTTCAACTAACCCTCCCATTCCGAATCCATGACCATTCTGGCCTGGGCCTCCTCCACGGCCAGAGTGAACACCACAGGAGGAACAGCACCTCATATTCCGCTTGGGCAGTTTACACCCCAACGGCATGAACATTGACTTCTCTAATTTTCGGTAGCCCTTATTGTCTCCTCCCCTTCTCAGCTCTCCCTCAGCCCGATGGCTCCTCCTCTTCCTTTCTTCTTCCCACCCCCCAACCTACATCAGTCTGAAGAAGGGTTTCGGCCCGAAAAATTGCCTATTTCCTTCGCTCCATAGATGCTGCCACACCCCCTGAGTTTCTCCAGTACTTTTGTGTACCTCAGATAATGCTTTTAACACACTAAAACTATCTTTATTAAATGTCAGGTCTTTGGCAGGAAAATCCTTTTTAATCAACGATTTCATTATTAAGCACAATCTTGATTTTATGTTTTTAACTGAAACTTGGTTGGACCAAAATAACAGTGCAGCTGTTCTTATCGAGACAACCCCTCCCAACTTCAGTTTTATGAGTAAGGCTAGAGTGCATAAGAAAGGTGGTGGAGTCGCCATGTTTAATGACTCACTCCAATGCAAGCAGATATCTTGATAATGTTGCTTCTTTTGAGTATGTGGCTCTTCAGCTGAATTCCTCTCGAGGAGCTATATTCCTAAATATCTACACGCCACCGAAATACTGTGCAAGCTTCTTTGATGTGTTTACTAAACAGCTGTCTATAATCGGTATTGACTTTGATTGTGTAGTTATTGTTGGTGATTTTAACATTCATGTTGACAACTCCCAGGACAGAGGGACTAAAGAACTGTGTTGTGTTCTTGATAACTACGGGCTGACTCAGCATGTGTCGGAGCCCAAACAACAAAGGGCACACTCTGGACTTCGTTATCTCCAATGGTCTGAACATTTCCAAGATTGTGGTGACTGATGTTGCTCTCTCTGATCATCCCTGTGTTTTCTTTGACAGCACTATCTCCGTGCACACAAATGTTCAAAAAAAGATAGTCACTGAACGGTATATCACTGAAAACACCAGTGAAATATTTATTCTACTTTTCCCTTCATCACCCGCTCCCTCTTGGGTCTCAGTTAATGAGCTTGTAGATCATTTCAATTATAAAATTACAAATGTTATTGATGCCATGGCACCCACTAAGGTGAAGGCTGTCTCTAGTAAGAAAAGATCTCCATGGAGAAATGCCACACCGGTAAAAACAGAAAAAGAGTGTTGAAAAGCTGGACTTGGTGGCAAGAAACAAATCTCCAGGTTCACTATGACATCTATAGGGAGAGACTTTGCATTTATGGCTTGGAGCTGAGAAATGCAAGGCAGTCCTTCTTCTCTGACATCATCACCAAAAATAATAATAATGCACGTGCCTTGTTTGCTACTGTCGACAGGCTAACAAACCCTCCTGTGTCAGTGGCCTGTGAACTTCTGTCCACCAGGGCCTGCAATGAATTTGCCTCCTTCTTCATTCACAAAATTCAGAAAATTAGACAAGTCTCAACTTGACCACTTCTGGTCCAGAGCAGCCGAGTGAGTCCACACTCCCCCCCCCCCCCCCCCCCCCCCCCCCCCCCCCCCCCCCCCCCCATCCCCTACACCCCCATCCCCCCCCCGCACACACGCCCCCAACGCTTCCCACTTAGTCAAGTACATAACTAAAAGTCTGATCTTGTTATCTTCCAGTTTGCGCGTTTTTTCTATTTGCACAAAAACGGTAAACGATAGCGCTATCATTTTTCGCCAGCCCACTCCTGTGCTGCGAGTGCACTAATTCAAGTTCCGATCGATGATCTATTGTAAAAGTTAGCCAGGTTTAAAAAATCGTAAACATCGCCCGTGCGCAGATCGATCTCCTCTCCTGCCAGTCAGCGCCGCAAGGATTAGTCTCTTCTCCGGTCACTCCCAGGGCCGGTCCGCTGCTTCCCGCACCATCACGTCTTTACTGGAGCTGCGGGATGGCCGGCGGAGGTCTCCAAACGGACACAATCTCGTAAGGACCGGAAGCCTAGCCCGCCCCCACAACCCACCTCCTCCCCATAACCCACTGGCCAGGCCCAGGAGCAGACGCACAGGGAGATCCTCCCCTCCCTCCTGACATTGCCCCCTCTGTACCAGGTGCCCAAATATCAGGAGTGTGGGACTAAAATGTAGGCAAAACTTGAGGAAAGCCCCTTCAGATAGTCGAACATGGGCTGCAACCTCTCACACTGCATGTACATATAGAACACGGTGTCTTCCTCACCACAGAAGTGACAGGCGGCTGACGAGTCCGTGAACCGGCCAAGTATCTGTTACAGGCCACAGCCATGGGTAACACGCTCCACCCCAGGTCCCCGATGTAAAGGGGAGGACTCCCTTATAGAGAGACCAACGGGAGCAGGGCCTGCCTCCCCAGCCCCGACATCACAAAGGATCAGGTATCGCCTATTGCGTCTAAACAATCAGATCCGCAGTCCTGCCCCTCGGACAGACAGCGCCCTCCACCAATCGGAGCCCCCATCACCACGGCATTGCCGGCCCCGCCCCCGCGGCTCCTACACCACGTGGGGGGAAACAAACACAGAAGCTGCAGAGGCTGCAAACCTGAGATAAAACCGCAAGGGGGGCCAGACTACAAAATACTGCAGTGACTCAGCGGGACGGGCAGCATCTCTGGGGAGAGGGAATGGGAGATGTTTCGAGGTTGAGACCCTTCCCCATCCGTTTCGCACCATGGATGGCTGATCTGCTGAGTTCTATCAGCACTTTGAAGGGGAATGGTCAGGCAACGTGTCGGGTCTGGACCCATCTTTGGACTGATGGAGTTGGAGGAGAAAGCTGGAAACCAGAGATGGGGCTGGGACAGACTTCAGGACATGATTGGGGGGGGGTGGTGAGACTCCTTAATTTGGAGAATTCAATGTTCATGTCATTCGGCTGTAAACTATGAGGTGCTGTTCCTCCAGTTTGCATGTCACCTCACTCTGGCAATGGAGGAGGCCCAGGACAGAAAGACCAGTGTGGGAGTGGGAAGGGGAGTTAAAATGGTTGGCAACCGGGAGAATCAGCAGGCCTTGGCGGACCGAGCGCAAGTGTAGGGTGAAATGCACGCATAGTCTAGATACAAGGAACTGCAGATGCTGGTTTACAAAGAGAGACACAATCTCCTGGAGTAACTTGCACCTCTGGAGAGGATAGACAGGCAACATTCTAGATCAGGACCCTTCTTCAGACTGCTTGGTGTGGGGGGTGGAGAATGTTGGAAAGGAGAGGTGGGGGTGGTCTTTCCCCTGTGGGGCCTTAGATTCTCTTCCCTCTACAGATACGGCCTGACCCACTGAGTTCCTCCACTGCTTTAGAGAGAACTAGACAAAGTGGGACCCGTTGGGTCCCAGCTTCACACGGGAGGGCTGGTCCCCCAACGCAATATTCCACCTCTCCACCAATTCCAATCTTGCTGGTCAGTGGGAAGGAGGGGGCTTTCTGAATGCTGGCATGGTGTTGTGGGCCAAAGGGACTGATTTCCAGAGGGCTAATATGGACATTGTGGGCCAAATGGATTCTTGGGCTGGCACACTCCCTCCCACTCACAAACACGCACTCACAAACACACACAGACTCATACACACACACACTCACACACACAGACACTCACACTCACACACAGGCACTCACAATCAGCGTGACCTCTGCAGTTACCGGTAATTATGCAATCAGCATGACCTCTGCACTCACTGGAATTGCAGCTTCAAGCAAGAAAGGGCAGCAGGCCAAACAACTCATGGCATTGTCATTAATGGCTAACAAATCATTTATTGCAAGTACATTGCAGACTCACAGTCGTTGGTCCTGGTCCTCCAAAGATATTCTAAATGGAATTTAAACTGGTGGACCCACCACCATCAAACCCCAAACTCTGAAAAATAATAGCCTATTGCATTTTATCTGTTTATTTTTGTGTATATATATGGTCTAGAGTATATAGACACACTGAACCTTTATCTTCTGTTCTGTTTTATGTTTACATTTTCTGTTGTGCTGCAGCAAGCAAGAATTTCATTGCCCTATCTTGGACACATGACAATAAAACTCTCTTGACTCTTGAATTGGACTTAAGCAAAAAAGGGTTCTTGGGGGAAAAAAAGCTACCTTAAATTTAGTTGCGTCTGGTTGGTACCTATGGTAGGGTGAAGACTATTCCATGCTTTACTTGTGCGGGGGAACTCCATGAAGCAGCCTGCATCTCTGGATAGAAGAAATTGGGTGACGTTTCGGGTAGAAACCCTTCTTTAGATTTCCTCTGGTTTTAGTGTGTTTAGTTTAATTTAAAGCATGGAAACAAGCCCTTCGGCCCACCGAGGATTAATTCCAGGTCTCTGGCAATTTTAGGCAGCAACTTTATGGCCAATTTACTGCCCCAATAGCCTTCAACTGAATTAAAACATACAGTGGCTGTAAAGGGGGACATAGCGTCACTTAGAGATTTAAGACTGAAAATGGATAGTTTCTTTTTTTTTAGTAACCAAAGGTATCAACGTATAAATTTTTGTGTGTTGGAAAATAAAATATAGTGGCACAGCTGGTGGACTTGCTGCCTCACACGCCAAAGATCTGTGTTCGATCCTGTTCTCGGGCACTGTCTGTGTTGAATTTGCACATTCCCCATGCAAGCATGTGGGTTTCCTCCCACATCCCAAAGATGCATTGGCTTTGTAGGTTAACTTGTCTCTGTAAAATTGCCCCTAATGTGCAGGGAGTGGGTGAGGAAAGTGGGATAACAGAACTTGTGTGAATGGGTAGACAAAAATGCTGGAGAAACTCAGCAGGTGAGGCAGCAACTATGGAGCAAAGGAAATAGGCGACATTTCGGGTCGAGATCCTTCTTCAGACTGATGTGAAGGTGTGCGGGGGGGGGCGACATTTCGGGGGGGGGGGGGGGGGGGGGGGGGCGGGAAGAAGAAAGGAAGAGGCGGAGACAGTGGGCTGAGGGAGAGCTGGGAAGCGGAGGAGAAAGTAGGGACTACCTGAAATTGAAGGTCAATGTTCATACTGCTGGGGTGTAAACTGCCCAATAGGCGAAGTTTTGGGTCGAGACCCTTCTTCAGACTGATGTTGGGAGGGGTGGGGGGCGGGAAAAAGAAAGGAAGAGGTGGAGACAGGAGGCTGTGGGAGAGCTGGGAGTGGGAGGGGAAGGAGGGAGAAAGCAAGGACTACCTGAGATTGGAGAAGCCAATGTTCATAGCGCTGAGGTGTAAACTACCCAAGCGAAATATGAGGTGCTGTTCCTCCAATTTGCTGGGTGCCTCACTCTGGCCATGGAGGAGGCCCAGGACAGAAAGGTCGGATTCGGAATGGGAGGGGGAGTTGAAGTGCTGAGCCACCGGGAGATCAGGTTGGTTATTGCAAACTGAGTGGGGGTGTTGTGCGAAGCGATCGCCAAGCCTTCGCTTGGTCTCACCGAGGTTGATCATACGCTGAATGACCATATTTTTGTTTGAAAGTGGAAAGAGATAATAGAAATTGCATTCATTGCAACGTGTAAAAAGAGATGAGATACTGTATTGTAATTTTGCTGCATGTCATTGTGGTATACATCATGTCTTGATCGGTGAATATGTTTAGTTTGCGACTTTATTTGAAGCAGAAATAATATGTGAATGCTTCAATGACCATAATTCCGACTGGTAACTACGCACTTCGTCTGAGCACATTATCGCACACGTCATGCAAGCCATCTTAAATGACCACCTAAACTGTCATTTGGCAACTTAAAAAGCTGCCGAGGTTGCCCGGCTGGCAATAGGGAAAAAAAGTTAAGCGAGAGCCCTGAGATGGACAGACGACATTTAGAGTGTGGGCCCTTCTTCAGACTGATTGAAGAGGGTGGGGGGAAGGAAGCTGGAAAAGAAAGATGGGGACTGGACAAAGCTTGGCAAGTGATAGGTTGACACAAAATGCTGGAGTTACTCAACGGGACAAGCAGCATCTCTGGAAAGAAGGAATGGGTGATGTTTCAGGTTGAGACCCTTCTTCAGAAGTGATAGGTGGATATAGGTGAGGGAGGCACAAGAAACTGCAGATGCTGGGATCTTGCATAGGACACAATTTAGTTTGATGCACAGAATCCCAGAGTGGGGGAATTGAGGATCAGAGGACATGGGTTCAAGGTAAAGGGGAAAAGATTTAATAGGAATCTGAGGGGTAACATTTTCACACAAATGGTGGTGGGTGTATGGAATGAGCTGCCAGAGGAGGTTGTTGAAGCTGGGACTATAGCAACGTTTAAGAAGCAGTTAGACAGGTGCATGGATAGTACAACTTTTGAGGGCTATGGACCAAATGCAGGCAGGTGGGACCTGTGCAGTTGGGACATGTTGGTCAGTGTGGACCAGTTGGGCCGAAGGGCCCATTTCCATACTGTATCACTCTATTCTACTAATTCAGCATGTATTATGTCCAGTGGTCAAACTTCAGTGTATTGTTTCAGTTATACTGCAATAACTCGGTGGGTCAGGCAGCATCTGTGAAGAACATGGATAGGTTACGTTGCACAGAGTGCTGGAGTAACTCGGTGGGTCAGGCAGCATCTGTTGAGAACATGGACAGGTGACGTTTCAGGTCGGGACCCTTCTTCAGACTGACATGATGTTAACAGATGGGGGGTGATCGGCTGATGAGTGGAGTAAGTGACAGAGGTCAAGAGAAAATAAGGAGATAAAAGGTTCTGAGACAAGGAGAGAGGAATCTATATGTGCAGCTTTAAGGGACATTGGTCAGGAAACATTTGCAGTATTGCATACAGTTCTGGCCATTACAGCACTGATGTGGAGGCTTTGGGGAAGGTGCAGAGATGGTTAACTAGAATGGTTTAAAAACAAGGAACTGCAGATGCTGGTTTACCAAAAAGGACACAAAATGCTGGAGTAACTCAGCGGGTCAGTCAGCATCTTTGGAGAGATAGAATGAATGATGTTTCAGGTCTACACTGAAGAGGGTCTCGACCCAAAGCGTTACCCATTCCTTCCAGCATTTTGTTTCTACCTGAACAGCAGCTATCCACGTCGCAGTGTGCCAGCAGGCTGGAGCGGGCAAATGCCTTGCCACAGAGCGGGATGGGCAGGTGAAGGGGCGCTGGCTGGTGTGGACTCTCCAGCAGGTGGTCAAGGCGGGTGAACCTCTTACCACAGGATGGGCAGGGGAAGGGACGCTCACCGTTGTGGGAAATTTGGTGCTGTGGGTACATTGGTGAAACCCTTGCCACACTCAGCGCACACAACGGGCCTCTCTCTGGTGTGGATCCGCTGGTGCTCCCCCAGCTTCCGTGCCCTCTTGAAACCCTTGCCACAGTGCGAGCCGCTGCTCGCCGGCATGGGCCCGCCGATGCTGCCGCAACCCCCGCGAGCTGTCAAATGCCTCACCGCAGTACGGGCAGTCGTAGGGCTGGCCAATGGTGTGCATGCGCTGGTGAGACAGGGTGTGTGAGGCCATGGCAAAGCGCTCTCCACACAACGGGCTGGGGACGGGATGGTCGCTGGCGTGCACCCGCTGGTGGGACAGCAGCTTGGTGGAGCTGGTGAAGCCCTTGCCGCAGTCACTGCAGGTATAAGGCCGCTCCCCAGTGTGCAGGCGCCTGTGCATCTTCAGGTGCGTGGACGACTTGAAGCCTTTCCCGCAGTCAGAGCAGGTGAAGGGCTGTTCACCGCTGTGCATCCGCTGGTGCACCTGCAGCCCTGACAACTGGGGAAAGCTCTTGCCACAGGTGGAGCAGCCAAAGGGCTTCTCGCCCGTGTGCACCCGTCGGTGCACCCGCAAACCCGACAACCGGGCAAAGCTCTTGCCACAGGTGGAGCAGTCATAGGGCTTCTTGCCCGTGTGCACCTGCTGGTGGGCCTTCAGGTCAGACGCCCTCATGAAGTTCTTGCCGCAGTCGGAGCAGTCGAATGGCCTGGGGAAGGGACGGTCGCCATCGTGCACCTGCTGGTGGAACAGCAGCTTTGCGGAGCGGGAGAAGCGCTTGCCGCACTGGGCACAAGTGAAGGGGTGCTTGCCGGTGTGGGTGCGCTGGTGCTCCAGCAGGCTGTTGGAGCGGGTGAAGCCCTTGCCGCAGTCGGAGCAGGTGAAGGGCCGCTCACCACTATGAAACCACCGGTGCTCTTGCAGCCCCGACAACCGGGCAAAGCTCTTGCCGCAGACGGAGCAGCCATAAGGCTTCTCGCCCGTGTGAACTTGCCGGTGATTCGTCAGCTCTTGCGTTGTCTTGAAGCTCATGCTGCAGTTGGAGCAGGTGAAGGGCTTCTCGCCGGAGTGCACGCGCATGTGCCGCCGCAGGTGGCCATTGCGGGCAAAGTTCTTGCCACACTTTGAGCAGTTATAGGGCCGTTCTCCTGTGTGCTCCCGCCGGTGGGTCTCCAGCAGACTCGGGTACTGCCAGGCCTTGCCACACACGTCGCACACATAACGCTTCTCCTTGTTATGGCCCGTCATGTGGTCCTCCATCGTAGCTCAGCCCACACAACGATCAGATGGGGGGGTTCACCGGCACCCTGGACACCCTCAATGGCCACTCACGTCCACAACTCTCCGTCCACAGCAATGGCTTCGAAACCCTGCGAACAGAGGGTCAACAAGCTGGCAAACAGGACATTACTAACACATGAATATTACTAGTGCTGGGGGGAGGGAAAGGACACGGGGGTGACAGGGGAGCGGGGGATGGGGCAGATGAGGAGGGGGAGAGGTGGGGGTGAGGGTGAGAATGGAGAGGGAGATAAGAGGGAAAGGGGATGAGGACGGTGGAAGTGAGGGGAGGGGGATAAGGGAGGAGAGAGGAGATTGTGAGGGGGAGAAGGGAGGTGATGAAGGGGGGGGGGCGCTGAGCAACTGGGCACCGCGTCGAGCTGCCTGCCAGCCAGATGCCCTGCGCCGTGACTTAACCCCGCCCTGCACAGTGACGCATGCCACACGCCCGACCGGTGCCCTGACCAAAAATCTTATAGCGAAGCAAGATGGGTTACTCTCACGCAAAAGTGTAGTACGCTCATGGGCGGATTCATGGTTGATTATATGACTAATTTTAGCAACCAGCCCCCGCCATCTTGTTCCGCCATCTTGCTCAGCCATCTCACTTCCGGCCAAAGATTAGATCCGCAGCGGGGAGAGGGAGTGCGCAGCCCGGGGCAGCGGGAGAATGAGTTCGCGGCCCAGGGGAGCGGGAGAGCGCGGCCCGGGGCAGCGGGAGAGGGAGTGCGGGGCAGCGGGGAGAGGGGCATAGGAGGGGGGGAGACATTGTAGTGTGGGGGCAGGCGAGGGAATGCCGGGGGGGGGGGGAATAAGGCCTAGTGTGTGTGAAGTTGCGGGGAGGTTTACAATGATTCTTATTTAATGTCCCTTGTCTAGTCTGAAATAAAGTTAATTATTGGATCAGAAGAAATATAATTGTGTGTGTTATATGATTATATACATTTATATAATTTTCATGTATGTGTGTTTATAAACATTTTATTCTTTAACAAGAATTAACAGAATTATGAACTAACAGAATTATGAATCTAACCCTATATCACACACAAAACTTCCCCCGCAATGTCAATTACCCTGCGAGTTGGGTCGGTTCCGGTTACTACAAAATCAACTCAAACACTGCTTGTGAGCCATTTAAGAGGAGGATAACAGCCTCCTCTTGAACATCAAAAAAACAAAGGAGCTGATCATGGACTTTAGGAGGGCACATCATCCGAGGACGTACACTCCATTTAGGATAAATGGGGATCCTGTGGATAGGGTGAACTGTTTTAAATATCTGGGAGTCCACATCTCCGAGGATATGACATGGGCATCACATGCCTCAGCACTCGTGAGTAAGGCAAGACAGCGCCTTTACCACCTCAGGCAATTGAGGAAATTCAGAGTGTCTCCGAGGATCCTCCAGTGCTTCTACGCAGCGGCGGTGGAAAGCATCTTGTCCGGGAACATTACCATCTGGTTTGGGAATTGCTCTGCCAAGGACAAGAAGGCTCTGCAGAGAGTAGTGCGTTCGGCCAAACACACTATGGGAACTTCACTCGCCCCCCCTGCAGGAACTATACAACAGGAGGTGCAACTGCAGAGCAAATAAAATCATGGGAGACCCCTTTCACCCCTGCAACGGACTGTTCCAGCTGCTACGGTCAGGCAAACGCCTCCGTTGCCATGCGGTGAGAACGGAGAGGTTGAGAAGGAGTTTCTTCCCAGAGGCAATTCGGACTGTAAAAGCCTATCTCACCAGGGACTAACTCTACTGAACGTTTTTCCTTCCATTATTTATTATGTAAAAGAATATGTGTGTTATGATTGTGTTTATAGTTTGTTTGGTTGTTTGTTGTTTGTCTTTTGCACAAAAGTCCGCGGGCATTGCCACTTTCATTTCACTGCACATCTCATATGTGTATGTGACAAATAAACTTGACTTGACTTGATTTAAAAAGAAATGATTTAAAAAACATTAAAAATGACAATTACCAGAGTCAAATTTTATTCTTGACAAGAAGTTTGAACTGAAAGATTTATGAATCTAACCCACACAAACTGGTGCCCCGCAACATTGATTACACTGCGAGTCGGGTCAGGCGACTAAAATGGGCGGGGAAAATGCCCAGGATCCCCTCCATAGCGTACTACACGTCAGCCCATTGCATTTAGCAGGAGTGGCCCATCTTGCTCCGCTATAAGATCTTTGGCCCTGACGTCACCCCCAACCCGTGTGGGACTGGCGGTGACGTCAGTGACTGGCGGCCCCGCCCCGCCGGTTATTGGTGTGAGTCACGTGGGGATGCAGCATGCATCATGGGAAGAAGGTCACAGTGCTGGAGTCAATCAGAGGGTCGGGCAGCGGCTGCGCGGAACGTGGGTAGGTGCATCGCCGCCTCCCGCCGCCAGGGGTTGAGGGGGGGGGGGGGGGGGGGGTGGGGTTGGAGGGGGGCGCTACAATCGGAGGACCAGGGGGCGCCCAGACCTACTGACATTCCCGCCCCACCCGCCTCGGGCATCGGCTCCACGGGTCGCCGGCCGAAAGATCGCCCTCGGTAATGGGGGAGGGGGAGGGGGAAGGGGAAAGGACGCGGGGCCGAGCGGCGGCGGCGAATGTTCCCACCTGTGGTTCCCGGCGCTGAGCAGCCTCGTCACTCACGTGACCGGCGAGCAGGTCCCGCCCCCGCACTGACGGGCAGCGCCAGCGGCCAATAGGAGCGCGTTTCACCTCCCCCGGGTCAACGTCAGAAAGGACCAGGTACCGCCCACATCTCGTCGCAGGTGACCGCGTTCTATAGGTTGATCCGTAGACCCGCTCCTCGGACAGACAGCGCCCTCCGCCAATCGGAGCCGCAACTCCCGCCCTAGCAACGGTTGCTAGGGCACGGCCGGCCCCACCCCCGCGGCTCCTGCACCACGTGGGGGGGAGAGGAAACTCACGGAAGCTGCAGATCTTTGCTGCAGAGTAGCAATGTTACAAAATATTGAGATTTGAAAAATCAAGCCTGCAATTTATCCCATCAGATAAAGCATAAAAATAATTTAACTTGACACCTAATTCACTTTCATATCTTCAGTATTAAAAAAGTTATGTTCCCTATAGGGGGGTTGCACGTAAGGTCACTGGGTCATAGGGCTTGACGCACGGAGCCGCCCAATCCATCTGGAGGACATACGTCACTTCCGGTATATGTTATTAATGCTAGAAACGTGTACTTTCCTACCTGTTAAAAACCGCCAAAATGTTGAATTTTTGCGCTGAAAAAAATTGTGGGAGTCGGGGTAAGTGTGAAAGACATGTACCCAACTTCAGAATTCCAAAAGTGAAGCGAAATGAAGGTAAAGAGAAGCGAGAACTGAATGGACTACAGCAGCTAAAGCGCTTGGTAAACAGTGGCTGTGCAGATATCGGAATTGAAAATATTGGGAATTATCGAGTTTGCTCACTGCATTTCAGTAAGGCATTATTTGTGTTTTTTCTTGATTCCTTTAGTATCTAAAAAGTCTCAGAAGTGATAAATCTGGCTGTAAATTTTTCTTCAGCTGCATTTTCATTTTGTATGTAAAAACCCACGAGAACCATGGGCGAAATAAAAAATTTACAGCCAGATTTATCACCTGAAACTTTTCAGATGCCAAAGGAATCAAGAAAAAACACAAATAATGCCTTAGTTGTTGAAATGCAGTGAGCAAACGGCTAATCCAGGGCTGCCAACATTGGGTGACAGTTGGGAGTGAGAAATTGTGAGAGACCAAGCCCGAGGGAGCATAGTGACCGGGAGGGGGGTGGGAGGAGGGTGTCCCCCTCCCATTGAAATTGTGCAATATGGGGCATACTGCAGCGAGTGTTTTAACTTACACTTGAATACAATATATATGCTTTAAATTGGATTGGAGCGTTTTTGAAAGGGGGGAGGCTGTGCGATCACTGATCACTGGCCTTGGGGGTACCTGGTGAGGGAGTGGAGCAACCGAGTGGGGAGAGGGTGTGGAAGAAGGGGGTCCCCCCTCCAAGGGTAGGAACGTTTTGAAATTTGATGTGTTAAAATCATGTTTTAGTGCCCTGCAGAAGTATGATTTCAATGTTTTTTGGATGAAGTATTTTTAAGAGGTAACTTTTTAAGGGGTAACTTTATCCACACAAAGAGTGATGGGTGTATGGAACAAGCTGCCAGAGGAGGTAGTTGAGGCAGGGACCATCCCAACATTTAAGAAAAAGTTAGACTGATACATGGATAGGACAGGTTTGGAGGTATGGACCAAAAGCAGGTAGCATAGTCAAGAGAGAGTATATTTAATTGTCATTTGGACCCCTGGAGGTCCAAATGAAATGCCGTTTCTGCAGCCATACATTACACACAAATAGACCCCAGACACAACATAATTACATTTTACATAAACATCCATCACATAGCTGTGATGGAAGGCCAAATAAACTTATCTCTCCACTGCACTCTCTCCCCCCCGATGTCAGAGTCAAAGTCAAAGCCCCCGGCTGGCGATGGCGATTGTCCCGCGGCCATTAAAGCCACGCCGGGTGGTGCGAGGTCGCACACCGGGTCTTGATGTTGGAGTCCCCGGTGTGCGCTCGCAAAGTCCCGCATTCCAAGCCGCGCGGGGCAGTGGTGCTAAGCCCCCGCTCCAGGAGCTCTTCGACCCCGCAACTCGGGCGGGAGAAGTCGCCGGTGCAGGAGCCCCGAAAAGCGGTCTCCCTCCAGGGAGCCGCGGGCTCCCGGTGCCGTCGTCCGCAGACCCGCAGCAGCAGCCTCCGACTCAGCAGCAGCAGCGGCAGCGGCAACGCTCCTCCACCGCTCCACCCGCTCCGGTCTCGGCCAGCTCCGCGACGGTGAGGTAAGTCGGCACCTGAGTCCCAGGCTTCTTCCTGTTGGAGGCCGCTCCTCGTTGCGCCTCCAACAGGAAGCGGTACCGCCTATAGCTGGGACATGTTGGCGGGTGTGGGCAAGTTGTGCCGAAGGGCCTGTTTTCACACTGTATGACTATAACTACATTATACCTCCACCATGCATGAATGCTTCAAAATCAGGTGATCGAGTTTTATTACCATATACTCAAGCATAGAAACATAGAAAATAGGTGCAGGAATAGGCCATCGGCCCTTCGAGCCAGCACTGCCATTCAATATGATCATGGCTATTCATCTAAAATCAGTACCTCTTTCCTGTTTTTTCCCCATATCCCTTGATGTTGTTAGCCCCAGAACTAAATCTAACTCTCTTGAAAACATCCAGTGAATTGGCCTGCACTGCCTTCTGTGGCAGATAATTCCACAGATTCACAACTCTCTGCGTGAAGAAGGTTTGTCCTCCATCTCAGTCCTAACTGCCCCCCCTTTATTCTTAAACTGTGATCCATGATTCTGAACGCCCCCAACATCGGGAACATTTTTCCTGCAGTTACAGTAAGTGAAAGTCTAGCAGGCAAGCAGGATGCTTTCTCCAACCACCCCCATTTGAAGTCCACTATCTTCCACCGTTTCTACCCAGTGCTTGGTACTTACTTCCAGCAGCCACTGGTTGTTCTCCAGGATGTACTCTCTCTCCTCTCTCCCTCTCTGTCTCTCCTCTCACCCCTCTCTCTCCCCTGTCTCCCCCCTAAGACATATCCTCCCCCCTCTCTCCTTCTCCAAATCTCTCCCCGAAATCTCCCCCCCCCCCCCCTCTCTCCCTCCCCCCCCCCCTCCCCCTCCCCCCCCCCCCCCCCCCCCCCCCCTTCTCTCCCCTCTCTCCCCCTTTTCAGTTATTATAGATTGAAGCATTCTGAAACAAATATGAAACAATCTTACGTGGATGACCTGAAATTAAAGCATATAATTAGTTGGTTACCTAATTGTAGCTAGTTATATGCAGACGATATACTTTTATATATTACAAAGTCACAAACGAGCATACCAAATTTATTAAACTTAATAGAGGAATTAGGGTATTTTTCTTGATATAGAATATACTGGAACAAAAGCGAAATCATGACATTAAAACCTCAAGAACCTACACACTTACTGAAGTTCCCCTTTAAAATCGCAACAGAAAAATTTAAATATTTGGGTATTCAGATTACTAGAAAATATAAAGCATTATTCAATGCTAATTTCATACCTTTATTAAATAAACTTAATACACGGATTAAATTTTGGAAAACACTTCCCTTATCATTATTAGGTAGAATAAATGCAATAAAAATGATCTTCCTACCACAATTACTATACCTATTTCAGTCTATACCGGTATATATACCAAAATATTTTTTTTAAAAATTAGACTCTAACATTACAAATTATATTTGGGACTATAAATCACATAGAATCACAAAAAAACACTTATGTAAACCAAAAGAGGTCGGGGGACTTTCACTTCCGAATTTTATGTATTATTACTGGGCAGTGCATATTAAGAATATGATTTATTGGTTGGATAGTTCTATACAACAGACAGAATGGATAAAAATGGAGAAGGAGGATTGTCATCCTTGTAATATAGGAACGATCCTCTTTTCCCCCTAAATCAAAAAACTGAATAACACAATATATAAGAAACCCAATTATATATGGTACAATAAGAATTGGAAACAAATAAAATTATCTTTAAAATAAGAAATCTATCACTGTTAATGCCAATAGCGAATAACCCTTTATTTAAACCATCTCTTATTGATAAGACATATAACCAATGGGAAAGTCTCGGAATTAGAAGGATCAGGGATATGTACGAAATGGGAAACCTACTATCATTCCAACAACTACAATTAAAATTTAAATTGAAAAATTCAACCAATATTTTAATATCTTCAGATTTGCGACTTTGTGAAAAAAATATACAAGGATATCAAAAAGTAAACTCCTGACTTATTGGAAGAAGCAATGAATATTGAAGCTGACTCACAAAAATTTAACTTAATCACAAAAATTAATATCCTATTTATATAATAGTATTCTAAATATAGACCTACCATCGACAGAGGTACTTAGAGAAGAGTGGGAACGGGAATTAATGATAAAAATTACGAAGGTTAAATGGGAAAAAATACCTGATATATATTCACAAATGTTCAATTAATGTAAGACATAATCTAATTCAATTTAAAATTGTACATAGATTATATTATTCAAAAACAAGATTGAACAAATTTTATCCAAATATATCCGCCACTTGTGATAAATGTCTAGCCCAAAAGGCAACTATAACACACTCATTAGTTTCCTGCATAAAACTTTATAGATTTTGGAATGATATTTTTGAAATACTTACAAAATTATTCAAGACAAGAATGGAACCTAATACTGAAATGATTATATTTGGTGTAATGGAAGATGGGAATAAATTGAACACATCTCAAAATCTATTCCTTAACTATGGTTTAATAATAGCAAAAAAATTAATACTTACATTTTGGAAGGGTACATCAATACCAACGCTTAAAATGTGGATTGCAAGTATGTTGGACACCGCTCATCTTGAAGAAATGTGATTCCTCCTAATGGATAAATCAGACCAATTCATAACGAGTTGGTCTCCATTCGTCGTTTTTTTGGAATCATATGGTGCAACACAATTGTAAAAAATAACTGTTTCAGGACTGGACGAGGGTTGGTCAAGACTATAAATAATGATCTCCTTTTCTTTTCACTATTTTCTCTCTCAACTTTCTTCATTTACTCGTTTTCTTTCTTCACACACTATATATTTCACATCTTTCTATCCTTTACTATCTAACTTATTTTTCTTATTCTCATCTTTTTTCAATGTAACAAAAAAAAAAAGTTGTACATAAAATGTATTATGAAAATATATATTAGGCACTTTGGTGCCATATGACTGTGCTTACTTCTAATAAAATAAAATATTAAAAAAATAAAAAAAATAAAAAATTAAATTTGTATACAAGGTCTAAACATCTATCCATTTCTTAAGAAAAGGTTAACATTTTTAAATGGCCTAAGTGTCCAAATGACATTCACATAGGAATTCACAATATAACATGATTTTTTAATCTCATTGTCATGAATTTATAGGCGAAATGGAAGGAATTTAGTGTTTAATTCCCGTAAATTAATGGCCATTTTAATCATCTTGCGAGTGGGATTTTGTGGAACGCGATCGATTGGAACATTGCATTTGCGGTGAATTTAAACCCCATATTGGCAGGAAAAACACTGCTGATTCGTATGGGGCCTAAATCACCTTTTCGCAATGCGAAATTTTGATTAAAGGCATCCTAAGAAGCACGTTTATATGTAAAAATAAACGGCTTACCTTGCTTTGTCCCGTACGTGACATCCGTCCCGTTGTTGGCGTTGACGGCTTTAGAAGTTGGATCGATTTTTCTTCAGCAGCTAAATAACCTGACAAAGTTCGACTTCAACAGGCTGTAGAAAACGGCATTCTAAACCCGCTCCCCTCTCAAAGGCGCCAAAGCCGCGCACATGGCCAGTGGCAGAACTGCAGCGCCGCTGAAGGTAAGTTTTGTAACATACCTATGCAGAGGCTGCAAACCTGAGATAAAACCTCAAGGGGGGCCAGACCACCAAATGGTGCAGTAACTCAGTGGGATGGGCAGCATCTCTGGCGACGTTTTGAGGTCGAGACCCTTCCTCATGCTGAGTGTCACAGGAGAGATATAGATGGTGGTGTGGAGTGAGAAGCTTTTGCATAGAAACATAGACAATAGGTGCAGGAGGAGGCCATTCGGCCCTTCAAGCCAGCACCGCCATTCATTGTGATAATGGCTGTAGATTGGTTTACAATAGCTGATCATCCCCTATCAATAACCCGTGCATGCCTTCACCCCATATCCCTTGACTCCACTAGCCCCTAGAGCTCTATCTAACTGTCTTTAAAACCGAGATGATGAGAACTTTTTTCACACAGAGAGTGGTGAATCTCTGGAACTCTCTGCCACAGAGGGTAGTTGAGGCCAGTTCATTGGCTATATTTAAGAGGGAGTTAGATGTGGCCCTTGTGGCCAAGGGGATCAGAGGGTATGGAGAAAAGGCAGGTACGGGATACTGAGTTGGATGATCAGCCATGATCATATTAAATGGCGGTGCAGGCTCGAAGGGCCGAATGGCCTACTCCTGCACCTAATTTCTATGTTTCTATGATCCAGTGATTTGGTCTCCACTGCTCTCTGTGGCAGAGAATTCCATAAATTCACAACTCTCTGGATGAAAAAGTTTTTTCTCATCTCAGTCTTAAATGACGTCCCCTTTGTTCTAAGACTGTGGCCCCTGGTTCAGGACTCGCCCAACATTGGGAACATTTTTCCTGCATCTAGCTTGTCCAGTCCTTTTATAATTGTATATGTTTCTATAAGACACCGCCTCATCCTTCTAAACTTATGTGAATTCAAGCCTAGCCTTTTCAATCTTTCCTCATATGACAGTCCCGCCATCCCAAGGATCAATCTCATGAACCTATGCTGCACTGCCTCAATCACACGAATGTCCTTCCTCAAATTAGGAGACCAAAATTGTACACAATACTCCAGATATGGTCTCACCAGAGCTCTATACCGCTGCAGAAGAACCTCTTTACTCCAATACTGAAATCCTCTTGTTATGAAGGCTAACATTCCATTAGCTTTCTTCACTGCCTGCTGTACCTGTCTGCCAGCTTTCAGTGACCGGTGTACGAGGACGCCCAGGTCTCGCTGCACCTCCCCCTTACCTAACCTAACCCCAATGAGATGATAATCTGCCCCCTTGTTTTTGCCGCCAAAGTGGATAACCTCACATTTTTCTATATTACACAGTATCTGCCGCGCATCTGCCCACTCACTCAACCTGTCCAGGTCACCCTGCAACCTCCTAATATCCTCTTCACAGTTCACACTGCCACCCAGCTTTGTGTCATCTGCAAATTTGCTAGTGTTGATCCTAATTCCCTCTAGCAAATCATTAATATATATGGTAAGCAGTTGCGGCCCCAACACCGAGCCTTGCGGCACTTCACTCGCCACTCCTGCCATTCTGAAAAGGACCCGTTCACTCCTACTCTTTGCTTCCGGTCTGCCAACCAATTTTCTATCCATCAACACCCTACCCCCAATACCATGTGCTTAAATTTTAGGCATCAGTCTCCCATGCAGTACCTTATCAAAAGCTTTCTGAAAGTCTAGATACACTACATCCACTGGCTCCCTTCATCCATTTTACTTGTCACATCCTCGAATTCCAGAAGATTAGTCAAGCATGATTTCCCTTTCATAAAGCCATGTTGACTTGGACTAAACATTTTAATGCTATCCAAATGAGGCATTATTACCTCTTTAATAATTGACTCGGGCATCTTTCCCACCACCGAAGTCAGGTTAACTGGTCTGTAATTCCCCGTTTTCTCTCTCGCTCCTTTCTTGAAAAGTGGGATAACATTAGCTATCCTCCAATCCACAGGAACTGATCCTGAATCTATTGAACATTGGAAAATGATCACCGATGCATCCACTATTTCTCGAGCCACCTCCCTGAGGACCCTGGGATGCAGACCATCAGGCCCAGGGGATTTATCATCCTTCAGTCCCATTAGCTTACCCACTACTATTTTTTGCCGAATGAAAATTTATTTCAGTTCCTCTACCCCCTTAGATCCTCTGTCCTCCAGTACATCTGGGAGATTGTTTGTGTCTTCCTTAGTGAAGATTGATCTGAAGTACCTATTCAATTTCACCCGTGTCATCCTTCAAGGGACTCACATTTGACTTTGCTACTCTTTTTCCCTTAACATATCTAAAGAAGCTTTTATTGTCCTTCTTTATACTCCTGGCCAGCTTCTCTTCATAATTCATCTTTTAAGCCCGTATGTTGTTCATGAAACTTTCCCAATCCTCTGGCTTCTGGCTAATCTTTGCTGTGTCATACATCTTTTCTTTTAGTTTTATGCTATCCCTAACTTCTCTTGTTAGCCACGGTTGCCTCCTACTCCCCTTAGAATCTTTCTTCCTTTTTGGAATTAAATGATCCTGCGTCATCCAGATTATGCCCAGAATTATGCCAGTGAATTCTGCTGTGGGGGGACGTTTCTTGGTGATTTCTATAGTGTACTGTTCTGTGTCTTTTTTTCTTTTTCTTTTTTATTTTGTATGGATTTATTGACATTTAATCTATTCAATTAGTTTAATCAATCTCTGTAAAGCACTTTGGTTCAAAGTGATTTGGTTTAAAAGTGCTATATAAATAAATATTATATATTATAGAAATTCCTGCCATTGCTGTTCCACCATCATTCCTGCTAGGATCCCTTTCCAGTCTACTTTGGCCAGCTCCCCTCTCATGCCTTCATAGTCCCCTTTGTTCAACTGCATCACTGCCACTTCCGATTTAACGTTCTCCTTCTCAAATTGACCTCAAATTGATCACAGCTAATCATTCATAATCAGTACTCCGTTCCTGCTTTCTCCCCATATCCCTTGATTCCGTTAACCCAAAGAGCTAAATCTAACTCGCTCAGTGAATTGGTCTCCACTGCCTTCTGTGGCAGAGAATTCCACAGATTCACAACTCTCTGGGTGGAAAATGTTTCTCCTCATTTCAGTCCTAAATGGTCTACCCCTTATTCTTAAACTGTTTGGCCCCTGGTTCTGGACTCCCCCAACATCAGCAACATGTTTCCTGCATCTAGCCTGTCCATTCCTTCAAGGATTTTAGATGTTTCTATAAGATCCCCTCTCATCCTTCTATATTCCAGTGAATTCAAGCCCATTTGATCCATTCTTTCATCGTATGTCAGTCCCGCCATCCCGTGCATCAACCCGGTGAACCTACCCTGCATTCCCACAATAGTGACGTAGAAACATACGTGCTGTAAGGCAACAACTCTACCGCTGTGCCACCTTGCCGCAGAGTTAGACAATATACAATTGGTGCAGGAGTAGGCCATTCGGCCCTTCGAGCCTGCAACGCCATTCAATGTGATCATGGCTGATCATCCACAATCAGTACCCCGTTCCTGCCTTCTCTCCATTTCCCTTAACTCCATTATCCCTAAGAGCTCTATCTAACTCTCTCTTGAAAGCATCCAGAGAACCAACCTCCATTGCTCCCTGAGGCAAAGAATTGCACACACTCACAACTGTCTATGTGAAAAAGTTTTTCCTCATCTCCGTTAAAAATGGCGTACACCTTATTCTTAAACCTGGTTCTGGACTCCCCCAATATTGGGAACATATTTCCTGCTTCTAATGTGTCCAAACCCTTAAAAATCTTATATGTTTCAATAAGATCGCCTCTCATCCTTCTAAATTCCAGAGCATACAAGCCCAGCCGCTCCAATCTATCAACATATGACAGTCCCGCTATCCCGGGATTAAGCTGGTGAACCTACGCTGCACTCCCTCAATAGCAAGAATTTCTTTCCTCAAGTTTGGAGACACAGTTCAGATGGGAGAAACAGCGCTGAAACAGGCCCTTCTGTTCACCGCTTCTGCGCTGACCAGCAATCACCCATTCACACACTAGTTTACTTTAGAGATACAGCGTGGAATCAGACCCTTCGGCCCACCGAGTCTATGCTGACCAGCGATGCCCGCCCACTAACACTATCCTACACACACTGGGGACAACATACAATCTTTACTGAAGCCATAAACTTACAAACCCACACGTCTTTGGAAACGTGGGAGGAAACCAGAGAGCCTGGAGAAAATCCACACAGGTCACGGGGAGAATGTGTAAACTCCGTACAGGCAGCACCCATGGTCAGGATCGAACCCGGGTCTCTGGCGCTGTGAAGCAGAAACTCTACCGCTGCGCCATCATGAGACAGCGTGGTCAAGAAAGCTTTTGGCACATTGGCCTTCATCAGTCAGAGTATTGAGTATTGAAGTTGTGAGGTCACGTTACAGTTGTACAAGACATTGGTGAGGCCACGTTTAGAGCATTGTGTTCAGTTCTGGGCACCATTTTATAGGAAAGATGTCATCAAGCTGGAAAGGGCTCAGAGAAGATTGATGAGGATCTTTTCCCCTCTCACCTTAAACCTATGTCCTTTGGTCTTCGATTTAAGGTGAAGGTGGGGGGGAGGGGGGGAAGATGGGAAGATGAAAGATTTAATAGGAACCTGAGGAGTAACTTTTCCACACAGAGGGTGGTGGGTGTATGGAACGAGCTGCCGGAAGAGGTAGTGGAGCCTGGGTCGATCCCATCGTTTAAGGTACACTTGGACAGGTACATGGATAGGACAGGTTTGCAGGGATATGGGCCAAACGCAGGCAGGTGGGACTAGTGTGGATGGACAAAGGTACACAAAATTGCTGGAGAGAAACTCAGCGGGTGCAGCAGCATCTATGGAGCGAAGAAAATAGGCGACGTTTCTGGCCGAAACCCTTCTTCAGTGTAGATTGGCCGGAGTGGGCAAGTTGGGCCAATGGGCCTGTTTCTGTGCAGTATCATTCTGAGACTCTATGAATAAAAACATCTTCTTGATCTTACTAGATGGTGTTGTAAATTGGTATTCAATTGAAAAGAGTTATAGTTTTAGAATATCACAAATTACATCTGTCTGTGTGTGTGTGGCCTGGTTGCTAAAAGTTTTCTCAGAAGATAGACACAAAGTGCTGGAGTAACTCAGCGGGTCAGGCAGCATCTCAGGAGAGAAGGAATGGGTGGTATTTTGGGCCAAGACCCTTCATCAGACTGGTTTTTTCATGCTAAATCGATAATCATAAGTTTAGAATAGAATACAATTCTCAGTTCCGCCGGTGGAAAATGTGATTTGGATGAAAACACGATTTAACGTCTTAGAAACTGGTTTAATGCAGAACTTGCAAAGCATTTAACATTGTCAGCAGTTTAGTGAAATTCCCACTGCACCATCGTGTCACACACATACATCCCGTCACGCACACACACACCCACATACACCGTCCCGTCACACGCACATACATCCCGTCACGCACACACACCCACATACACCGTCCCGTCACACACGCACAGCGACATACACACCGTCCCATCACACACGCACACACACATACACACCGTACTTTCACACACACTCGCACACAAACCCACAGACACACCGTTCCATCACACACAAGCACACATACACAGGCGCACACCGTCCCGAATCACTCTCTCTCCCATCAATAGACAAATCATAGCTCGCTTGTAATCATGTATAGCCTTTCAGCTGACTGGATTAGCACACAACACAAAAGCTTTTCACTGTACCTCGGTAAACGTGACAATAAATCTAAACGGAAACAGAGAGGTTAGGATCGAACCCGATTATCTGGCGTAATGAGGCAGCAACTGTACTGGAGTTGGAAAGGGCGCAGAGATGATTTACAAGGATGTTGCCAGGACTCGATGGGCCTGAGCTACAGGGAGAGGTTGGGGCAGGCTTGGACGCTATTCCTTGGAGCGCAGGAGGGTGAGGGGTGATCTTATAGAAGTGTATAAAATCATGAGAGGAATAGATCAGGTAGACTCTTGCCCAGAGTAGAGGAATCGAGGACCAGATGACATGTCTTTAAGGTGAAGGGGGAAAAGATTTAATCGGAACCCGAGAGGCAACTTTTGCACACAGAGGGTGGTAGATGTATGGAATGAACTGCCGGAGGTAGTTAAGGCAGGGACTATCACAACGTTTAAGAGACACGTGGACAGGTGCATGGATAGGACAGGTTTGGAGGGATATGGGCCAGGTGGGACTAGTGTAGATGGAACATGATGGTCGGTGTGGGCTAGTTGGGTCAAAGGGCCCGTTTCCGCACTGTATCTCTAAACTAAACTAGTGTGGGAACACGCGATCGCTGGTCGGCGCGGACTCGATGTGCCAAAGGGTCTGCTGTTTCCGCGCTTGATGGCTCCATTGTTCCACAGAGATACTTGATTGGAAAGGATTACTGTAAGTTAAAAATGTGTGACTTTAAGCGCTTCTACACGCCCACAAATTCTACCACAAGGGAAGAGGGGGTGTAGGGGCCGGAGGGGAGGGGGTTACAGAGACGGGGGATTATCATGGCTGATCATCCAGAATCAGTACCCCGTTCCTGTTTTCTCCCCATATCCCTTGATTCCGTTAGCAGAGCTAAATAAAATATCCAGTGAATTGGCCTCCACTGCCTTCTGTGGCAGAGAATTCACAACTTTCTGCGTAGAAAGGTCTCTCCTGATCTCAGTCCTAAATGGCCGACCCCTTATTCTTAAACTGTGTATGAACCCTGGTTCTGGACTCCCACAACATCGGGAACAGATGAGGGATGGGTGTGTATAGGAGTGAGTGAGAAAGGGTATGTGTGTGAGAGAGAGAGTGTGTGTGTGAGAGGCAGTAGGTTCTCCTCATCTGTCCGAAATGGCCTGCCTCATATTCTTAAACTGTGACCCCTCATTCTGGAGGCCCCCAACATGGGAAACAATTTTCCTGCATCTAGCCTGTCCAATCCCTTAATAATTTAATGTTTCTATAAAAGAGAGGGGATGGGAGCGAGAGGGGGGAGCGAGAGAGAGGAGGGGGAGAGAGGGGGGGAGACAGAGGGAAAGAGGGACCTCTTCTCCCTCTCTCTTCACCCCATCTCTCTCTTCATCCCTTCTTCATCTCTCCCCTTCTCTCTGCCCTCTCTCTTCCCCTCCCTCTTCTCCCCTCTCTCTCCCCCCCTCCCCCCCAACCTCAGGCTTCTTCCCCCCTACGGTGATCTCTCTCCCCCCTAACAGTATTCTCCAGCATCTCCAGCCAGGAGGCAGAATGGACAAACCAGCAGCAACCAAAGGTCTTGGAGCAGAGCACTTTAGCTCAAAGATCCTATAGGATCTTTGCTTTAGATCTACTCTAAGATCTTTGGCAGCAACTTGGTCTGTCCGAGGGGCGGGGCTACGGCCCGACCTAGACGAGGCGGATGACTGCGGCTCTGATTGGTCGGCCGCAGGAGGGGGCGGTACCTGACCCGTTGTGACGTCAGACGGGGGCGGTGCCTGCCGGGCGATCACGTGAGGCGACGGAACGAGGTCTCTGCTGGATCTTTGCTGCTCAGCGCCGGGAGCTCAGGTGGGAACAGCCGCCTCCGCCGCTCGGCCCCGCGTCCATTCCCGCCCACCCCTCCTCCTCCTCGTCCATGGCTTGCGGGCGGGGGGGATGTGAGTGAGTGAGAAGGGAAGGGGGTCTGGTCCTCCGACCGTAGCGCCCCCAGGCCGCGGTGTAGCGTCTACAGGTGGGTTGCACGTAAGGCCATCGCGTCAAAGGGCGTGACGCACGTAGCCCAACATGTGGAGTACAAGGCACTTCCAGCATGTGGAGGACAAGGCAGCCTCCGGCATACACCGTTAAACACGGAACGTTAACTTTCTTACCCGTTAAACCCCGCCGAAATGGTCAATGTTTGCGCCGTAAATAATTGTGGAATTCGGGGTAAATGTGAGAGACAACTTCAGAATTCCAAAAGTGAGGAGAAATGAAGGTAGTGAGAAGCGAGAGCTGAAGGGACAACATCAGCTAAAGTGCTTGGCGAACATTGGCCGTGCACATATCTAGGTTGAGGGACAGGGGCCACAGAGCGGCACGGGGGTGGGGGGTGCGGGACAGTTTTGGTGGAATTTGACAAATGTAAAAATACTGTACTGAAAAAAAATTGTATAGTCTCCGAAAATGTCGGATGAATTTTTTGTTCGAATGGTTCATGAATTGTATATATTTATCAATTGAATAAAGTCTATTTTGAAATTAAAAAAAACATATCTAGATTGAAAATATTCTGAATTATTGCGTTTGCTCTCTGCATTTCATCAACAGTAAAGCATTATTTGTGTTCCTTTGGTATCTAAAAAGTTTCAGAAGTGATAAATCTGGCTGTAAAAATTTTTAATCGCCCGTGGTTCTGAAGTGGTTTTTACATGCAAAAAGAAAACGCTTTTAAAGCTAAATTTATCATTAAAAACAAATCTCCAGACTTACGAGTGGTGTGCGGAAAAGTAAGTTTTCTATCATTATGGTATTGAGATGTATATTTTGTCAAATAATAAAATGTCCTGACAGCTTAAACACCCACTCCCTTTCAAAGATATTGTCAATTTGCTGTGTTGATTATGTCCAATTAACAGCTAACAATTATGCCATTCCTTGGCTTGCGTTTGAGTAAAATATAATTCAAAACCCACATATGGTTTGCGATTTTTTTAAGGATAAATATTGCTTCAGAAGCATTTTCTTTTTTATGTAAAAACCCACGAGAACCATCGGCGATTTTAAAATTTTACAGCCAGATTTATCAATTCTGAAACTTTTTAGATACCAAAGGAATCAAGAAAAAACACAAATAATGCCTTTTTTGTTGATGAAATGCAATCGGCAAATGCCATAATTGCCAATATTTTCAATCTAGATATCTGCACGGCCAATGTTCGCCAACCACTTTAGCTGTTGTTGTCCCTTCAGCTCTCGCTTCGCTCTACTGTCAGGATAAATGTCCCTCACGCTTACCTCAATTTCCAATTATTTACAGCTGAAAAATTTACCATTATGCCGGTTTTTAATGGTCCCGCTACGCTGGAAACAATGGTAAGTGCTTACCTGCAATTCATCGCATGTACTCCAGTTGGCGTTGTGTGGCAACAGTACGGGTCACAGGTCGTGCAACCTCCCTATTGAATGGCTCTGTGCAGCGCATCTTGACCTCCCAGTTCTGCGCCCTCATGGCAGCGGGAGGCCACGGTGCAGCGCCTCTGGTCCTCCGACTGTAGCACCCCCTGGCGGTGAGAGGCCACGTGGCAGTGCCTCTGTCGGTGGAAGGCCGCTGTGCAGCGCCTATGGTCCTCGTATTGGCGGTGACGTCTGGCCGAAGGTCGTGCGTGTGGGCGACTGACGTCACAACGGATCGACGCGGATCCCGTATGTTCCCAACTCCCCCCACACTCACACATGTCCTGTTTGCCAGCTGGTTGACCTGTGTTCCCCTCCTGTAAGGTTTAGGAGCCGTTGCTATGGACGGGGAGATGGGAACGTGAGTGGCCATTGAGGGCGGAGAGGGTGCCGGTGTGTTGGCTGAGCTTCGAGGGGCTGAGCTTCGGTTGAGGACCACATGACGGGACACAACAAGGAGAAGCGTTGTGTGTGCGACGTGTGTGGCAAGGCCTGGCAGTACCCGAGCGAGCTGGAGGTCCACCTGCGGGTGCACACGGGAGAACGTCCCTTTGACTGCTCAGAGTGCGGCAAGAGCTTCAAGAAGGCGAATCACCTGACGATCCACCGGCGAGTGCACACGGGCAAGAAGCCCTATAGCTGCTCCACCTGCGGAAAGAGCTTTGCCCAGTCATCGGGTCTGCAGGAGCACCAGCGGGTGCACAGCAGTGAGCGGCCCTTCACCTGCTCCGACTGTGGCAAAGGCTTCAAGTCGTCCACGCAGTTGAAGGTGCACAGGCGCCTGCACACCGGGGAGCGGACCTACACCTGCAGCGACTGCGGCAAGGGATTCACACGCTCTAACAACCTCCTGGATCACCAGCGCACCCACACCGGCGAGCCCCCCTACACCTGCACCCAGTGCGGCAAGGGCTTCACCCACTCCAACAGGTTGCTGGAGCACCAGTACACCCACACCGGCAAGCGCCCCTTCACCTGCGTCCACTGCGGCAAGGGCTTCATCCACTCCTCCAGGCTGCTGGAGCACCAGCGCACCCACACTGGCGAGCACCCCTTCACCTGCGCCCAGTGCGGCAAGGGCTTCACCCGCTCCTACACCCTGCTGTCCCACCAGCGGGTACACGCCGGCAACCGTCCCATCCCCAGCCCGTTGTGTGGGTAGCGCTTTGCCATGGCCTCCCATGCCCTGTCTCACCAGCATGTGCACATCAGTGGCCAGCCCTACGACTGCCCATACTGTGGTGAATCGTTTGACAGCTCGCGAGAATTGCGGCAGCACCGGTGAGCCCATGCCAGCGAGCAGCTACGCCCAGTGCGGCAAGTGCTACAAGAGTGCACTGGGGCTGCGGGAGCAACAGCGGTTACACACCGGAGAGAGACCCTTAGTGTGCACTGAGTGTGGCAAGGGTTTCACCCCAATTTCCAGCCTGTGGCAGCACCGGCGTACCCACAGCGGTGAGCGTTCCTTCCCCTGCCCGTCCTGTGGTGAGGGCTTCACCCTCCTTGACCACCGGCGAGTAAACACCTGCCAGTGCCACTTCACCTGCCCGCTCTGTGGCAAGGCCTTTGCCTGCTCCTCCAGCCTGCTGGCACACCGCCACGTAGATAGGCACTGTTTAGGTCGACACAAAATGCTGGAAGGACTGCGTAACATTTGGGGTCCAGACCCTTCTTCAGTCTAGACCCAAAACGTCACCCATTCCTTCTCTCCAGAGATGCTGCCTGTCCCGCTTAGTTACTCCAGCATTTTGTGTCCTTTTTTGTAAACCACCGTCTGCAGTTCCTTGTTTTTAAACCATTCTGGTAAACCATCTCTGCACCTTCCCCAAAGCCTCCACATCAGTCCTGTAATGGAGTGACCAGAACTGTATGCAATACTCCAAATGCTACCTGACCAATGTCCCTTAAAGCTGCACATATACATTCCTCTCTCGTTATATCACACCCTTTTATCTCCTTATTTTCTCTCGCCTCTGCCACTATCTCCACTCATCTGCCGATCACCCCCTCATCTGTTAACATAGTGTCAGTCTGAAGAAGGGGCCTGACCCGAAATGTCACCTATCCATGATCTCCACAGATGCTGCCTGACCTGCTGAGATACTCCAGCACTCTGTGAAACGTCACCTATCCATGTTCTACACAGATGCTGCCTGACCCGCTGAGATACTGCAGCACTTTGTGTAAGAGTCAGAGAGTGATGCAGTGTGGAAACAGGTCCTTTGGCCCAACTGGCCCACACCTACCAATATGTCCCAGCTACACTAGTCCCACCTGCCTGCATTTGGTCCATATCCCTCCAAACTTGTCCTAGCCATGTACCTGTCTAACTGTTTATTATACGTTGGGATAGTCCCAGCCTCAACTACCTCCTCCGGCAGCTTGTTCCATACACCCACCACCTTCTGTGTGAAAAACATACCCCTCAGATTCCTATTAAATCTTTTCACCTTCACTTTGAACCCATGTCCTATGGTCCTCGATTCCTCCACTCTGGGCACGAGATTCTGTGCATCTAACTAAATTGTGTTCCATGCTAGATTTCGGCATCTGCAGTTTCTTGTGACTCCCTCACCTATATCCACCTATCACTTCTGAAGAAGGGTCTCAACCTGAATCGTCACCCATTCCTTCTCTCCAGAGATGCTGCCTGTCCCACTGAGTTACTCCAGCCTTTTGTGTCAACCTATCACATGCCAGGCTTTGTCCAGCCCCCATCTCTCTTTCCAGCTTCCTCCCCCCACCCTCTCCAGTCAGTCTGAAGAAGGGTCCTGACTCAAAATGTCATCTGTCCATTTCCCTCCAAAGTGCCGGTAGAACTCAGCAGGTCAGCCACCCGTGGTGGGAAACGGATGGAGAAGTGTTCCTAATATAAGTCCTCCTTGGCCCTGTCGAGCAGACAAGCAACAGTACCAGCATCTTCTCATTCATACTGTACCCAAGTGAAAATGTAAAAGTGAGCCAAGCTGCTCACAGTACCAGCCGGCTGCCACTGGCCCCAAAACCTAAAGGCTTTTAAAGTGTTTTATTTTAAAGAAAGTCTTGATGCATTTGTGTCTTACGTAACAAATAAAACAAGTTTTTCACGACCTCACTGTGTTCTTTGCAATTGTTCAGAATTTATGTTGTGCTCTCAGTAATGAAAGAAAATGCCAACCATCTCCAGAAATGATAAGAAATTATTCTCGCCTCCATGCATATCTGTAGCCGTAGGGCAGTCGCACACCTCCCCACTACTTCAAAGATAGTTCCTGCACTTGGCAATATCATTTGGCCGCTGTTATATTTTATTTGTTCAATGGATTTGAAGTGTTTCCTTTCCTCCAAGGGTTTTTCCTCTGAGGAGTTTCTATAGCAACATGCCCACTCTTGCCTTTATGAAGAGACTAATGATTTCTACTGCAAGGTATGACTGACAAATAATGGATTATCTGTACAAAATAAGATCCATTGATTCAATTGTGGTCAAATCCTGGAGAACACTCTCACCTTTTTCTAACACAGCAGTCACCAATGTTGCAGAAGAAAATGGACAATTATTATACACACCTAATACTTTTTTGTTCGCAAACAATGTTACATTTAGTTTCAGGCTATTCTGCACCAATCCTCACCAAAGATCGTAGAGGGACAAGATAGACCACTCCTCGAAAAACGCGTAGTATGACGTGTGTGACCGTCGACGCCATATTGTTAAGCATTTATTGGGCTGTAATGGCGTCCTCAGCTAAATCTACATCTCACTGCTCCGCTATCAACTGTTCTAATCGTAAATCTAAACGACCAGTGCTGTCATTCTTTAGGTTCCCCAATAAAAAAGAAAGGTAAGAATATATTATTATAATTTTCAGTCGATATTCTGTCGTGAAAATGTTATTTTCTGTTCTCCCATCAACAGCCATTGGGAAATGGGTTTGTCGGTACATTATAAAGTTATTAGACTTATGTTTAATAGATCTTTACTTAACATAATAATAAAGACAGTTTTAACACTTCTGTACATTTTAGGTTTTGTTCTTGTAAGGGATTTATTTCCAAAATATGGCCCGCGGACACATTAGGCCCAGTGCCCACGGGATTTTTCGAGCTCAGATTCGTGTCCGAGAATGCGGCGGCTGTTACCTATTATATCCCTCGAATTGCCGAGACATCACAAGCAAAGATCACAAGCCCGCCGTGATCACAAGCCCGCCCATTCAAATATTATACAACTCTGCTCTATCATCTTTGGGTGCAATGGTGGGTCGGGGGGTTAGGCGGCGGCGGCCGCAATCAAAGATACGAGAGCAGCTCTGCTCTATAATCTTTGGTCGGAATGGGACGGCTGCGCGTTATAATGTGCTATCGTTCCACTCCCTCTCCCCCTTCTCCCTCTCCCCCATCTCCCTGTCCCCCTTCTCCCTCTCCCCCCTTCTCCCTCTCCCCCCTTCTCCTTCTCTCCCCCCCTTTTCCCCCTCTTCTCCCTCTCCCCCCTTTTCCCCCATCTCCCTCTCCCCATCTCCCCATCTCCCCCCCATCTCCCTCTCCCCATCTCCCTCTCCCCATCTCCCCTCCCCCTCTCCCTCCTTCTCCCTCTCTTCTGTCTCCCCTCTCTTTCGATCTCTCTCTCCTCTCTTTTCTCTCGATCTCTCTCCCTCCCTCTCTTCTCTCGATCTGCCTCCCTTCCCTCTCTCCCTCCCTTACCTCTTCGTGAGAGTTGGCAGCTCTGCTATGCCTTGGGTCCAAAAGAGGATAGAAAGAAAATACTTAATGGTCTTTGTAAGAAGATTTTAATAAGCTCTTCTACATTTAAGGTAAATTGACATATTAGAGGCAAAATACATCTTCAACATACAGATCTCCACACAACTGAAAACAATTGCATTTAAGTGATATATCATCCATTGTTCAGGCATGTAGTTATGATCATCTTTCTTCTTATTAGTTAATCCTAAATGATATCTCCTGTAATTTCAGATGTCAACAGTGGGTCCAGAATACTCATCGACAAGATCTCCTGCACCGAACTGCAGAGTATTTGTCAAATAACTGCCGTCTTATGTACATTGTGTGAAATTGTGATTTGTTAACTGCACAAAACTAATGCAAATGGCGATACATGCCTGCATTTGGCCCATACCCCTCTAAACCTGTCCTAACCATCAAATAACCTAACAGAACTGTCATGAGGAAAGATTTAAAAGACTAGGCTTGTATTCACTGGAGTTTAGAAGGATGAGGGGGGATCTTATCATATTGTTTACAGTGTACTATGTTTACAGATTCTGTTGTGCTGCTGAAAGTAAGAATTTAATTGTTCTATCTGGGACAAGCTAGATGCAGGAAAATTGTTCTACATGACAATAAAACCCTCTTGTTAGATGCAAGGGGATCTTATAGAAACATCTAAATGAATAAAAGGACTGAACAAGCTAGATACAGGAAAAATGTTCCCAATGTTGGGCGAGTCCAGAACCAGGGGCCACAGTCTTAGAACAAAGGGGAGGCCATTTAAGACTGAGGTGAGAAAAAACTTTTTCACCCAGAGAGTTGTGAATTTGTGGAATTCCCTGCCACAGAGGGCAGTGGAGGCCAAATCACTGGGTGGATTTAAGAGAGAGTTAGATAGACCTCTAGGGGCTAGTGGAATCAAGGGGTATGGGGAGAAGGCAGGCATGGGTTATCGATTGGGGCTGATCAGCCATGATCACAATGAATGGCGGTGTTGGGTTGAAGTGCCAAATGGCCTCCTCCTGCACCTATTTTCTATATTTCTAAAACACTCATCCAGCAATCCTCGAGCCCACCAGCTCATCCCGTAGTCAATTCATCAGCTTTTCCATAAGAACTTCCATCAGTTCTTGCAAAAGAATGACAATCAGCCAATCTCGATTACCCTCAGCCCATCAAGCAGTCCCTTAATTCGCACAGAAGTCTGAACTATTGAATGCTCACTGCATCTCTTTCCATGTCAGCAAGTTAATATCCAGCTGCATATGAACCATGTGAAAAATGAATAAATAGATGCATGTGGTGCAGTGATTTGTGCAGCACTATAGGCCTGGAGACCAAGAGGAGTTCACCATTGAACGGAGTTTGAACGGGGGGCTTGAGGCCCCCGACCGAGGAAGAACAAAAGGAAGGGACTTGAACTTTATTTCGCCTTCCATCACAGTGAGGAATGTGTAGGAGTCACTTTGGTGAATGTCCGTATTAAAATGTGTTTTTGAGTGCTGTTGCTTTTAATTGTATGACTGACCTGGCCAATGAAATTCCTCGTATATTGCAAAACATACTTGGAAAATAAAATCTGATTATGATTCTGAAAAGCCTTTCCCTTCCATACTCTTTCCTCTCTTTGATCTTTTTGCAGCTGACTGCCTTTCTGTACATGTTGCAAGAGATTGTCGCGGCATCCAGCATCCTCGGAGAATGTAGAATTAAAGGCAGTTTTAAAGATGGTTATTTGCCTCAAAATTGGGTTATTGTATCTCCAGAACCTCCCCAGAGGCTCTGGGAGACACAAGGTTCAAGAGGGAACACAAAAAGCCTAATTAGGAAGAATATTAAGAGTAAGATTTTCAATTAAAATACTGTAATTGATGGAAACTTGCCTTTAAATTGGTTCCTGGATGAAACCCTGATGGTTCTCACATTGTCTCTCTTTAAATTTACTCTCCTTTTCACACTTGCATTAAAACACACAGCCACCACCATTCACAGTGATACTGCCCGGCAGTCTCATAATTACAGTCTACACAGCTACCTTGACAGCCACACAAAATGATGTAAATAAAAATTGTTTTCCTGTTTAAGAAGTTCAATTGAGAATTATTTGAAATTGTGGGGGTTGATACAAAATACTGTTGACCCACAAATGTGTTGATATGAGACATTCACATTTAAAAAATCCATGTCGCAAAAAAAGCAAGAAGGTGCCCATGTTATTTGACCAACTTGCCAGATTAATTTAAATATACACAATACAATTTATTTGTCACTTGAACCTCATAGAGGTTGTTGGAGCCCCCGGCGTGCGCTAGAAAAGTGCCGCAGCCATTTAAGCCACGCCGGGCGATGATGTAAGGCCCCGCTCCAGGTCATCCTCGACCCCCGCTACTCGGGCGGAATAATTTGCCGTTGCGGAAGCCCCGAAAAGCGGTCTCCCAGCAGGGACCCGCAGGCTCCGATATTACTGTCTGCCAGGCCTGCGGTTGGAGCCTCCGAATCTCCGGGGCTCGGGTCACAGCAGCGCATGGGTACATATGTAGGTATGTATGCATTAGTTTTGCTCCTAATTCCCTTTTCAAAATCATTAATATATATGGTAAACAGTTGCAGCCCCAACACCAAGCCTTGTGGCAAAAAAATCCAGAAGATTAGTCAAACATGATTTTCCTTTCATAAATCCATGTTGACTTGGACAGATCCTTTTACTGCTATCCAAATGCCTCATTATTGCATCTTTAATAATTGACTCCAGCATCTTTCACACCACCAAAGTCGGGCTAACTGGTCTGTAATTTTCCGTTTTCTCTCACGCTCCTTTCTTGAAAAGTGGGATAGCATTAGCTATCCTCCAATCCACAGGAGCTGATCGTAAATCTATTGATCGTTGGAAAATGATAATATATATAAATATATATGTATGTGTATATATGCATGTATGTGTATATATGCATGTATATGTGTGTATATACGCATGTGTATATATATATATGTTTATATATGTGTGTATATATGTATGCATATAAATGTATCAATATGTATGTGCATTTGTGTATGTGTGTGTATATATGTGTGTGTATAAATATATATATATGCATATATTTATTATTACTATATAATTATATATATAATTGCCTTTATGGTTTATGTATATCATCTTACAAGACAAATTAATAGTGATGATTTAAATCAAAGTTGCTTCTGATACATGAGAATAAACTATTATCTCTAACTTGCCTCTCACACACAGACACACATTCATATAAATATATTAAATATATATACGTTAAATTTAATTTTTTGCAGTGTGTGTTAAAGCAATACAATGCAAGGGAAACTACACAAAGGAGGGGTCTGTTCCCGCTACAAGATACTTGAGGATCTTTGCTTTGGATCAAAGATTATAGCGGAGCTCTATAATCTTTGCTTTGAATCACAGCGGGTGGAATACCGGAAGTCGAGTGTCGCTGTAACAAATGGCGGCCGTGACGTTCCGTTGCGTACTACACGTCAGCCCATTGAATTTCGAAGGAGTGGTCTATCTTGTCCCTCTACGATCTTTGATCCTCACTATTTGAAGCCATTTCAGTCTTCAATGATGAACATTGCTTATCTCTGCTGATAGAAACTTTTAGCTTGTTACACAGTGTGAGACAGAATGGTGTGTCGGGCCGTCCACAGTGTACAGATACATAATATTGGGTATAATGTACATGGACAGGTGAGGTATTGGGTCGGGACCCTTCTTCAGTCTGATTGTAGTTGGGGAATGAAGCTGGAAGGGAGGTGAGGGTGGGCCAAAGCCTCACTTGCACCTCCTCCAACCTCATCTACTGTATCCGTTGTTCAAGATGTGGACTCTTATACATCGGCGGGCGAGACCAAACGCAGATTGGGCGATCGTTTCGCGGAACACTTTCGTTCAGCCCACGTGAACCAACCTGATCTACCGGTTGCTGGACACTTTAATTCTCCTTCCCATTCCCACACTGACCTTTCTATCCTCCGTCTCCTCCATTGTCAGAGTGAGGCTAAACGCCAATTGGAGGAACAGCATCTCATATTTCGCTTGGGCAGCTTACAGCCCAGTGGTATGAATATTGATTTTTGTCACTTCAGATAGCACCAACATTCCTCCACAAAAGTTGTACCAGCTTCTCATTTTCACCCAACAAACAGCTGACTACGGCCTGTTTCCATTATCATGGTCATTTGTTTGCATATCTTTCATTCATTGTTCTTTATCTCTCCACTTCACTGTCTATATCTCTCGTTTCCCTTATCCCTAACCATTCTGTAGAAGGGTTTCGACCGGAAACGTCACCCATTCCTTCTCTCCAGAAATGCTGCCTGTCCTACTGAGTAACTACAGCATGTTGTGTCCATCTTTAAGCATTAGATGGATACAGGTGAGGGGGAGCGGGTTGATTGGCAGATGGGTGGACAAAGGCAAGAGATGGGAAGAACAGGAAAGGATGTGAGAAGATGAGCAGAATGAGAAGCCAGAGAAAGGGATATTGGTGAAAGGGGGAAATGGGTCCCCTTCAGGTGGGGCACAGGTAAGAGAGGGAACCAATGGGATGGACACAAAAAGCTGGGATATGTCAGCAAGCCAGACAGCATCTCTGGAGAAAAGGAATGGGTGACGTTTTGGGTTGAGACCCTTCTTCAGACTGAATCAGAGAAGAGGGAGACTAGAGATATGGAAGTGTGAGAGGTGTGAAAATGACAGAGCAAAGTAGATGCTAAGGATATACAAAAAAATGACGAGGTTAAAGGAAACAGGTCTTTGTTAGCTGTGGGCTAGGTGAAATCAAGTTACTGACAATGAGACTCAACAAAATGACTTTATTTATATAATAGTATTCTAAATATAGACCTACCATCGACAGAGGTACTTAGAGAAGAGTGGGAACGGGAACTAATGATAAAAATTACGAAGGTTAAATAGGAAAAATACCTGATATATATTCACAAATGTTCAATTAATGTAAGACATAATCTAATTCAATTTAAAATTGTATATAGATTATATTATTCAAAAACAAGATTGAACAAATTTTATCCAAATATATCCGCCACTTGTGATAAATGTCTAGCCCAAAAGGCAACTATAGCACACTCCATAGTTTCCTGCATAAAAATTTATAGATTTTGGAATGATATTTTTGAAATATTTACAAAATTATTCAAGACAAGAATGGAACCTAATACTGAAATGATTATGAAGATGGGAATAAATTGAACACATCTCAAAATCTATTCCTTAACTATGGTTTAATAATAGCAAAAAAATTAATACTTAAATTTTGGAAGGGTACATCAATACCAACGCTTAAAATGTGGATTGCAAGTATGTTCGACACCGCTCATCTTGAGGAAATGCGATTCCTCCTAATGGATAAACCAGACCAATTCATAACGAGTTGGTCTCCATTCGTCGTTTTTTTGGAATCATATGGTGCAACACAATTGTAAAAAATAACTCAGGACTGGACGAGGGTTGGTCAAGATTATAAGTAATGATCTCCTTTTCTTTTTTATTTTATTTTCTTTTCTCTATTTTCTCTCTCAACTTTCTTCATTTACTCGTTTTCTTCCTTCACACACTATATATTTCACATATTTATATCCTTTACTATCTAACTCCTTTTTCTTATTCTAATCTTTTTTCAATGTAACGAAAAAAAAGTGGTACATAAAATGTATTATGAAAATATATATTAGGCACTTTGGTGCCATATGACTGTACTTACTTCTAATAAAATAAAATATTAAAAAAATAAAAAATGAAAAAAAACAAAACAAAAAAAACCAAGATGACTTTGAAGCTGGTATGACTTGTGTGGGGGAGGGATGGAGAGTCGGGGGATGTAAGGGTTACTTGAAGTTAGAGAAATCAATATTCATACCGCTATCAATAAAAGGGAGGTAGGTTGTTGGATAGCTAAATAAAATCAGAGAATAACATTTATCAACATTTATCAAGTTAATAACATTTATCAAGTTTGACAAGTAGCCAAGCCTGAAACGTTGCCCATATTTTTTCCCCAGCACTTTGTGTCTATCTTTGGCAGACACAAGGAAGTGCAGATGCTGGATCATACACAAAAAGACACAATGTGCTGTACGCAGGATCTGTGGCGAACGTGGATAGGTGACGTTTCACAGGGTGCTGGAGCAACTCAGCAGGTCAGGCAGCATCTCTGGTCAACATGGATAGGCGACGCTTCAGGTCTGAAGAAGGGTCGTGACCCAACAAACGTCCCCTATCCATGTTCTCCACAGACAGACACAAAATGCTGGAGTATTTCAGCGGGACAGGCAGCATCTCTGCAGAGAAGGAACCTTCAGACTGAGAGTCACAGGAAAGGGAGACACAGAAGAAGGAAGTATAAGGTGTTACTCCAACACTCTATAATCTGAAGGGTGTCAGGTTAAGAAAATAGGAAGTAGAACGAGACTTGGGTGGCCTTGTACATCAGTCACTGGAAGTAAGCATGCAGGTACAGCAGGCAGAGAAGAAAGCGGATGGTATGCTGGCTCAACTAAATATCATTGCCTTAGAGTGTATTAGTAGATGATGGTGTGGATTTGCAACGATAGTGACATGAATGTGGTGGATTGGGGATGGAAACTGGAGGACAATCGGTTTGTGCCAGTTATGACCAACAAAAGTGCTGCTCCAGAAAGCCTCCTGCAGATGATCACAGTAATTGCACAACTGCCTACCGAACAAGGCAGTGTTGTTGCAGAAGATACGGACTACCATGCACGCCCGCTTGCGGACCATGTCAAGACGAGAATTGTGAGACTCCAGCCTTTACAGGAGGAAGAGTGTGACAATGACTATTTGTAATTCTGGTTCCGATCAAAGTTATATTTCAGAAATAAGTATTATGGGATTTGTAATCACTTTGTAATGCAATCACTTCACTATATTTTAAATCTGCTAATTGGATTCCTAGGTCCCCAAACATGGGGTTAGGCACCAAAATGACTTGTCTATGATGAATGATGAAGGAATAATGGGCATTTTCATAGCTTGGTGGCCATATTGGTCTGCAATCATGGATTTCACAATTATGTATTTACTTTACTATAATTTAAATATGCCAATTGAATTCCTAGGCGCCCAAAACAATGAGTTAGGCACCAAAATTATTTGTCTATAGATTTGTGTTTAATGACATCTTGGACATCATCTTGGACATCATCTTGAGAATTAGGCTTTTCCGGTGGTCTGACTGTGGTAGACGTTTAATGGCCGCGGGACAATCGCCATCGCCAGCCGGGGGCTTTGACTTTGACTCTGACATCGTGGGGGGGGGGGGAGAGTGCAGTGGAGAGATAAGTGTTTTTGGCCTTCCATCACAATGATGTGATGGATGTTTATGTAAATTATGTTGTGTTGTTGTGTCTTGGGTCTATTTGTTTGTAATGTATGGCTGCAGAAACGGCATTTCGTTTGGACCTCAAGGGGTCCAAATGACAATTAAATGTATCTTGTACCTTGTATTATTAAGCACACCTGATTCTACAAAAAACCATAGAGAAAATTTTTGTAGCAATTTTTTGGGCTGTAAACCACATATAACCATATAACAATTACAGCACGGAAACAGGTCATCTCGGCTCTTCTAGTCCGTGCCGAACACTTATTCTCACCTAGTCCCATCTACCTGCACTCAGACCATAACCCTCCATTTCTTTCCCGTCCATATACCTATCCAATTTATTTTTAAACGATAAAATCGAACCTGCCTCCACCACTTCCATTGGAAGCTCATTCCACACCGCTACCACTCTCTGAGTAAAGAAGTTCCCCCTCATGTTACCGCTAAACTTCTGTCCCTTAATTCTCAAATCATGTCCTCTTGTTTGAATCGTCCCTTCTGTCAATGGAAAAAGCTTATCCACGTCAACCCTGTCTATCCCTCTCATCATTTTAAAGACCTCTTTCAAGTCCCCCCCTTAACCTTCCGTGCTCCAAAGAATAAAGACCTAACTTGTTCAACCTTTCTTTGTCACTTAGTTTCTGAAACCCAGGCAACATTCTAGTAAATCTCCTCTACTCTCTATTTTGTTGACATCTTTCCTATAATTTGGCGACCCAAAATTGTACACCATACTCCGGAATTGGCCTCACCAATGCCTTGTACAATTTTAACATTACATCCCAACTTCTCTACTCAATGCTCTGATTTATAAAGGCCAGCACACCAAAAGCTTTCTTTACCACCCTATCTACACGAGATTCCACCTTCAGGGAGCTATGCAGTTATTCCTAGATCCCTCTGTTCAACTGCATTCCTCAATTCGCTACCATTTACTATGTACGTCCTATTTTGATTTTTCCTACCAAGATGTAGCACCTCACATGTATCAGCATTAAACTCCATCTGCCATCTTTCAGCCCACTCTTCCAAATGGCCTAAATCTCTCTGTAGACTTTGAAAATCTCGTTCATTATCCACAACACCACCTATCTTAGTATCATCTGCATACTTACTAATCCAATTTACCACACCATCTTCCATATCATTGATGTATATGACAAACAACTGTGGACCCAACACAGATCCCTGTGGCACCCCACTAGTCACCGGCCTCCAACGTGACAAACAGTTATCCCCCATTACTCTCTGGCATCTCCCATTCAGCCACTGTTGAATCCAGTGGCGGACTGGCAAGGGTGTCAGCTTGCCTGATGGCAAGTGGGCCCCTGATGAAGTGATAGCAAGTGAGGGAAAGTGGGCCCCTGTTAAATGATAGCATTGAAGTTGTGGGTGGGCCCCCTTTGTCTCCTGGCAACCAATACTTTTAGACCCAGTCCACCACTGGTTGAATCCATCTTGTGACTCCACTATTAATACCCAACAATTGAACCTTCTTAACCAACCTTCCATGTGGAACCTTGTCAAAGGCCTTACTGAAGTCCATTTAGACAACATCCACTGCTTTGCCCTTATCAATTTCCCTAGTAACCTCTTCAAAAAATTTTGCCGCCTACAAGAGGAGTTGATTTTAGGAGCAAGGAGGTCCTGCTGCAGTTGTACAGGGCCCTGGTGACACCACACCTGAGGAATTGTGCGGCGCTTTGGTCTCAAAATTTGAGGAAGGGCATTCTTGCTATTGAGGGAGTACAACGTAGGTTCACCAGGTTAATTCCCGGGATGGCAGGACTGACATATGATGAAAGAACTGGGTCGACTGGGCTTGTATTCACTGGAATTCAGAAGGTTGAGCAGGAATCATATTATTAAGGGGTTGGACAGGATAAATGCAGGAAGCATGTTCCCCTTGTTTATGGAGTCCAGATCCAGGGACCACAGTTCCAGAATAAGGAGTAGGCCATTTAGGACTGAGATGAGGAAAAGCCTTTTCACCCAGAGAGTTGTGCATCTGTGGAATTCTCTGCCACAGAAGGCAGTGGAGGCCGATTCACTGGATGTTTTCAAGAGAGAGTTTTCAAGTTCAAGTTCACATGCACCACTTAAGGTACAGTGATATTTGAGTTACCATACAACCATACTAAGTGAAAAACAAAAATACACACAGCACATAAAATAAAGTTTAACATAAACATCCACCAGAGTGGAATTATTATTCATCACTGTGAAGGAAGGCAATAAAGTTCAGTCATCTTCCTCCTTTGTTCCCCCGTGATCGGGGTTCTTGAACCCTCCACACTTGCCGCTGCCAATGGTCCGCTGTTCAAGCCCTCTCGTCGGGATGATGGAAACTCTGGTGCCGGGATGGATCGGAACACTCCGCAGCATGGAGCTCCCAAGTTAGCCTCTTCTTCCCGGAAACCGCAGCTTCACGGTGTGAAAGTCCACAGGCCCCACGGTCGGAACTCCTTTACTGGTGATCTTCGGCAAAGTATCGCAGGCTCCACAATGGTAAAGTCCGCTCCGCGCCCGCAGCTTAAAGCTCAGGGCCGGACTCCAGGAAAGGCCGCACTACTCCACGTTGTTAGGCCGGGAGGTGGAGGGCGGGGAACCGACGCGGAGAAACATTGCATCTCCATCGAGGTAAATGACTGGAAATAGTTTCCCCTGATTCCCCCACTCCCTACATAAAACATACCAAGAAACATTGAAACAAACATTCAAGACATACTTAAAATAATAAAGCGGAGAAGTAGGCAAACAGGCTGTTTGCGAGGTAGCCACAATGGTAGCGCCACCCGATAGAATAAGATTTAGTTAGATTTAGCTCTTTGGGCTAACGGAACCAAGGGATATGTGGAGAAAGCAGGAACGGGGTACTGATTGTGGATGATCCGCCATGATCACATTGAATATTTGTGCTGGCTCGAAGGGCCGAATGGCCTACTTCTGCACCTATTATCTATGTTCCTAACTGTGTACCTGCGCTGCTAGATCCCTCTGCTCCACTACACTCCCTGTTTATCTGTGACACCACCTTCAGGGGACCATATTCCTGTGCTCCTAGATCTCTCTGCCTATGCCAAAATGTCTCCCATTCCTTCTCTCCAAAGATGCTGCCCATCCTGCCCGATTACTCCAGCAGATTGTGTCTATCTTCGGTTTAAACCAGCATCTGCAGCCCTTTAGTACACGCGTTGATCGGCCACTGGTGGGCAAAGGTGTGAAACCGAAGACGCCTGGACAGGTACGCACTTCCATCGGGTGGCATCATGGTGGTGGCAGCCTCACCAGCAGCTGTTCGTCCTTTCACCCTTCTCTTTTTAGTGTGACAAAAAGTATGTTTAAATGTTTCTTAGTCTTTTTTATGTAGGGAGTGGTGGGTGGTGGGTGGGGGGGGGGGATAGGGGGAAATCGTTTCCCAGTCACTTACCTGGATGGAGATGCGTCTTTTCTCCGATTCGCATCTTCTCCCCCTCGCGGTCTACCACAGCCAGAGCTTCAGCAGTGGCACAGCGCTGAATTGCATCACGGAGCGGGTGATGACTTGCCAGGGATTGCCATGTGTTGAATTGTGCTGTGTTTTGCGGAGCTTCCAGCCATGGGCAACGCTGAGTTTAATATCGCTTAGTCCTGGGGTCCCTAGCCGGTGGTCACCAGTGTTGGAGCTCCGCCCAGCCTGGCCTGTGAACTTTGGAAGCCGCGGTCTCCGGTAGGAAGTGTTCAATTCGGAAGCTCCAAGCCGCTGAGTGTGTTCATCCGTTCCGACTCCGGAGCTCCAATCATCCTGGCGAGACGGCCTGAGCATCGGGCTGTCCATAGTGGCGACTGCGGAGGGCTCAAAGAGGAAGATGACTGAACAAAGAGGAAGATGACTGAACTTTATTGCCTTCCCTCTCAGTGGGGAAACGTTGCTTCCACTGTGGGGGATGTTCATGTTAAATTCTATCATGTATTGTGTTATTTTTTATTCGAATGGCTGTACGGTAACTCAAATCTCTATCAATTGATGCATGTGACAATAAATGTAACTTGAACTTGAACTTGAACAAGACAGGAATTTAATAGATGCGATACAGAGCGAAATATTGTTTTCACTTCCTGATGTGGTGATACAAATGGCTACATTAGAGTTCTTAGTTCACTGGAAGTTGCACTGAAGTTCGGGTACTGACAATACTTACAGTCTCTCCAGCTCCTTTAGATCTTGAAAAGCTCCCTGTTCGATAGTAGTTACTTGGTTTACTGTGAGCTGTCTGTGAAGCAGATGACAGAAAATTGAAGCCATGGCAACGAACACGCAGACAGACATTAACACCTCAAATGAGTGCATTTCAAACATTAGCAGCAGACTATGGACTGGCTGGTCTTTTTTCACAGCATATCGTACCGGAGTTTGAGATTTCACTTCCAATTTGCTCGACCTGCCATTGACACCTGAAACCAATCCAGTTACATGTGTAGAACTGAACACAAAGTGTGTGGTGGGGGGAGGGGAAGGTCCCTTCGGCAAGAAAACATTTTTAAAAACATCCCCAGAAACATGCTTTCGAGTTTGGGTTTGAGGCCAAAACCAAAAGATGTAAAAGAATGAAACCAAAGCGTTTATCACAAAGTTCATTTTTAACTTACAGTAGCTGGAAAACAGACAGGCTGCACGAGGAGCATTTGTGTTGAGTGGGCTCTAGAATGCCAAGCTCACCAATACTTTGGTTAATAGAAACTCCATACAGCATCTACTGTGATGTTTCTGAGAAATTTCACCTGGCCAGTGGGCACATTAGGAAGTTTTTGTACCGACATGCTCATGTTCAAATATATGAGTGTGTTAACCAAGCTTGCCAAGTGGCCTGTCACACTAATATTAAATCAACAAAGCAGCATGCAACTGAATCGGGCTTTCCTGTAGCAAGATTTTTTTGCAGCATGACATACAGTGCCCTCCATAATGTTTGGAACAAAGACCCATCATTTATTTATTTGCCCCTGTACTTCACTATTCGAAATTTTTTATTTTTTTATTTTTATTTTTTTAATATTTTATTTTATTAGAAGTAAGCACAGTCATATGGCACCAAAGTGCCTAATATATATTTTCATAATACATTTTATGTACAACTTCTTTTTTTTTTTGTTACATTGAAAAAAGATGAAACTAAGAAAAAGAAGTTAGATAGTAAAGGATAGAAAGATGTGAAATATATAGTGTGTGAAGAAAGAAAACGAGTAAGTGAAGAAAGTTGAGAGAGAAAATAGTGAAAAGAAAAGGAGATCATTATTTATAATCTTGACCAACCCTCGTCCAGTCCTGAAACAGTTATTTTTTACAATTGTGTTGCACCATATGATTCCAAAAAAACGACGAATGGAGACCAACTCGTTATGAATTGGTCTGATTTATCCATTAGGAGGAATCGCATTTCCTCAAGATGAGCGGTGTCCAACATACTTGCAATCCACATTTTAAGCGTTGGTATTGATGTACCCTTCCAAAATGTAAGTATTATTTTTTTTGCTATTATTAAACCATAGTTAAGGAATAGATTTTGAGATGTGTTCAATTTATTCCCATCTTCCATTACACCAAATATAATCATTTCAGTATTAGGTTCCATTCTTGTCTTGAATAATTTTGTAAGTATTTCAAAAATATCATTCCAAAATCTATAAAGTTTTATGCAGGAAACTAAGGAGTGTGTTATAGTTGCCTTTTGGGCTAGACATTTATCACAAAAGAAAAAAAGAATGTGATATACAATTACTTACAAAAAAATTAAACAGATAAAAATCTTGATTGTGCTTTAAAAAAAAAGTGCTATTAAGGTATCTAAGGGAAGATACCTTAAGGACGAATAGCCATCAATTATGGCAAAAAATGTATCGACCTCCGTGATGTTGTTATACATTGAGCTCCTCCCCCTTGGTGAGTCCTCATAAAAAGTTACATACCGTTTCATATTTTGTCTTTTCTTATATGAGTTTATCAAACCAGTGCGTGACAGCCGAGAGAAAAAATAAAAAAAATTAAAAAAAGTTACCAGGAAGAGACATAAGGAGTAAAAAAAAACCCAAAACAAATATAGAACATAACATATACACGATTATATGTATATATGTTCTTCCAATTATCCAATCTTAATCTAATCTAAACTTTCCAATATATATCCCCCCAGGATTCTTACATAATATCCCATTCTATAACTACCATACATCATACAGGCCGGTACCAAAGGGTTAACTACCGTACAAGCAGGTGCCAAGGGGTTAAACTTTGAGCTTTTCATCCAAGGTTGAATATAACCAAGCTCTCTGAATAACACATTCCAACAAGATAAGCTTTTTAATTGTCTGGTTAGCTCGGCCATTTTAATCAGTTCAAAGCTCTGTAAAAAGTTCAATCTTCTTCTTTGTCGGCAGCTTGCCCCGATGTTTTCTTAACGATGTCCTCTGCATACTTTAAAGCTTTTCCGGGCTCTGCAAATGAGCATTCAACGCCGTTATAAGATACCTTCATTTTTCCGGGAAAGTAAATTCCATATCTTACTCCCGGGACATCCCTCAAAGTGTGTCTTGCCGGTGTAAACAATCTCATTTTCTGGACTACCTCAGGAGAGTAATCGCGAAATATTCGCACATTATCTCCACGGTATGTTAGCTTCTTGCCATGAATGATCTTTTTCAATATAAATTCCACTGAAGAGAGGTCACGGAATTTCACGATTATCTGTCTTGAATAATTTTTTCCTCTTGCAACATACCCAACTCGGTTAGCGACGTCTATTCTTGGTTCTTCTGACAGTTCAAAGACATCTTTGAGCAAATCAGTAACGAAAGTACATGCTTGAGATTCATGTCCTTCACGTCCTTCCTTTACTCCAAGAATCCTCAAGTTATATCTCCGAGTTCTTGATTCCTGGTCCAGACATTTATCAGTCATTCTTCCAAGGTTTTCCTCTTCAGTTTTCTGTGATTGTTTCAAACTCTTTATTTCCGAGACAATCTCTTTTATCTCATTCTCCATCTCTTCCATTATCTCCTCCAGCTTTCCGAAATCATCCTTTACACCTTTAAATTTCTTGTTGTAATCATTTTCAATTCTGACACACTCTGATTTTAATCTCTTATCAAATTCCTTATTCTGCTTTTTCAGTTCTTTTAACTCACTGCAAGTATTATCAATTTTTTGAGAAAGTTTCTCCATGCTAGCCTCCATACTCTGCTTGTTACTTTCCATGTGAGACTCCATACTTTGCATCTTCTCCAGTGTAATGTTAATTGTAGCATTCATATCTAAAAGCAATTGCTTCACTTCTTTCTCCTTCTTGTCTCCTTTTGTTGCCATTTCAAACAGAGACCCTTGTCTGTATGAATCTTCTTCTTCTGAACCTTCTTCTGTCGTTTGCAGAGTATCCAATACTTTCTCGAGCTGAAGGCTGATAGTGTTTTTCTCTGGCGCCCTTGAACGATTATCTCTGCTCATTTAAACTCATTTAAACACCCGATTTCACCATTAATCTCCCCGATTTTCACGTCTTCTTCCGATGATATCACCCTTACACAACACCAGGCAACTTCGGTGAGTTTTTTTTAAAATCGGTGCTGATTCGAAATTTGTAATAGAAAAAAAAACACATGTGGTTAAAGTCCAGTCTTTCCATTACATTTGGAAACTTTTATTGCTGTTTATCAACATGAGGACCAAAGTTGTGCCAATGAAAGTCAAAGAAGCCATTATGAGACTGAAAACAAGAATATAACTGCTAGAGACATCAGCCAAATATTTGGTTTACCAAAACTAATTGTTTGGAACATCATTAAGAAGAACTGGTGAGCTTACTAATCGCAATGGGAATGTCAGGCCAAGGAAGATATCCACAGCTGATGACTGAAGAATTCTCTCTATAATAAAGAAAAATCCTCAAACACCTGTCCGACAAATCAGAAACACTCTTCAAGAGTCAGGTGTGGATTTGTCAATGACCACTGTCTGCTGAAGACTTCATGAACAGAAATACAGAGGCTACACTGCAAGATGTAAACCACAGGTTAGCCGCAAAAATAGGATGGCCAGGTTACAGTTTGCCAAGAAGTACTTAAAAGAGCAACTACATTTTTGGAAAACAGGTCTGGAATGAATAAGTCTATTGGCCAAGTATTCACATACAAGGAATTTGCCTTGGTGCTCTGCCCACAAGTGACAACATGACATACAGTGATAGTTAGGAATGACACATAAAACATTAAACATTAATAATAAAACATTATTGATTAAACATGTGATTTAAATAAAATTCTAGAGCAAAAGATGAGACAGAGGATTGGGAAACTTTCATAGGACAACAGAATGATACAAAATGGGCAATATGGGCTGAAAAGATGAAGTACGAGGGGAAGCTGGCCAGGAATATAAAAAAGGACAGTAAAAACTTCTTTAGATATGTTAAGGGAAAAAGAGTAGCAAAGTCAAATGTGGGTCCCTTGAAGTCAGACACGGGTGAAATTATTATGGGTAACAAGGAAATGGCAAAAGAGTTGATCAGGTACATCGGATCTGTCTTCACTAAGGAAGACACAAACAATCTCCCAGATGTACTGGAGGACAGAGGATCCAAGGGGGTAGAGGAACTGAAAGAAATTTTCATTCGGCAAAAAATAGTAGTGGGTAAGCTAATGGGACTGATGGATGATAAATCCCCTGGGCCTGATGGTCTGCATCCCAGGGTCCTCAGGGAGGTGGCTCGAGAAATAGTGGATGCATCAGTGATAATTTTCCAATGTTCAATAGATTCAGGATCAGTTCCTGTGGATTGGAGGATAGCTAATGTTATCCCACTTTTTAAGAAAGGAGCGAGAGAGAAAACGAGGAATTACAGACCAGTTAACCTGACTTCGGTGGTGGGAAAGATGCTCGAGTCAATTATTAAAGAGGTAATAATGCCGCATTTGGATAGCATTAAAATGTTTAGTCCAAGTCAACATGGCTTTATGAAAGGGAAATCATGCTTGACTAATCTTCTGGAATTCGACGATGTGACAAGTAAAATGGATGAAGGGAGCCAGTGGATGTAGTGTATCTAGACTTTCAGAAAGCTTTTGATAAGGTACTGCACGGGAGACTGATGCCTAAAATTTAAGCACATGGTATTGGGGGTAGGGTGTTGATGGATAGAAAATTGGTTGGCAGACAGGAATCAAAGAGTAGGAGTGAACGGGTCCTTTTCAGAATGGCAGGAGTGGCGAGTGGAGTGCCGCAAGGCTCGGTGTTGGGGCCGCAACTGCTTACCATATATATTAATGATTTGCTAGAGGGAATTAGGAGCAACACTAGCAAATTTGCGGATGACACAAAGCTGGGTGGCAGTGTGAACTGCGAAGAGGATATTAGGAGGTTGCAGGGTGACCTGGACAGGTTGAGTGAGTGGGCAGATGCGTGGCAGATGCTGTGTAATATAGATAAATGTGAGGTTATCCACTTTGGCGGCAAAAACAAGGGGGCAGATTATTATCTCATTGGGGTTAGGTTAGGTAAGGGGGAGGTGCAGCGAGACCTGGGCGTCCTCGTACACCGGTCACTGAAAGCTGGCTGACAGGTACAGCAGGCAGTGAAGAAAGTTAATGGAATGTTGGCCTTCATAACAAGACGATTTCAGTATCGGAGTAAAGAGGTTCTTCTGCAGCGGTATAGGGCTCTGGTGAGACCACATCTGGAGTATTGTGTACAATTTTGGTCTCCTAATTTGAGGAAGGACATTCGTGTGATTGAGGCAGTGCAGCATAGGTTCATGAGATTGATCCTTGGGATGGCGGGACTGTCATATGAGGAAAGATTGAAAAGGCTAGGCTTGAATTCACATAAGTTTAGAAGGATGAGGCGGTGTCTTATAGAAACATATACAATTATAAAAGGACTGAACAAGCTAGATGCAGGAAAAATGTTCCCAATGTTGGGCGAATCCTGAACCAGGGGCCACAGTCTTAGAACAAAGGGGAGGTCATTTAAGACTGAGGTGAGAAAAAACGTTTTCATCCAGAGAGTTGTGAATTTATGGAATTCTCTGCCACAGAGAGCAGTGGAGGCCAAATCACTGGATGGATTTAAGAGACAGTTACTTAGAGCTCTAAGGGCTAGTGGATTCAAGGTATATGGGGTGAAGGCATGCACGGGTTATTGATAGGGGATGATCAGCTATTGTAAACCAATCTACAGCCATTATCACAATGAATGGCGGTGCTGGCTTGAAGGGCCGAATGGCCTCCTCCTGCACCTATTGTCTATGTTTCTATGCAAAAGCTTCTCACTCCACACCACCATCTATATCTCTCCTGTGACACTCAGCATGAGGAAGGGTCTCGACCTCAAAACGTCGCCAGAGATGCTGCCCATCCCGCTGAGTTACTGCACCATTTGGTAGTCTGGCCCCCCTTGAGGTTTTATCTCAGGTTTGCAGCCTCTGCATAGGTATGTTACAAAACTTACCTTCAGCGGCGCTGCAGTTCTGCCACTGGCCGTGTGCGCGGCTTTGGCGCCTTTGAGAGGGGAGCGGGTTTAGAATGCCGTTTTCTACAGCCTGTTGAAGTCGAACTTTGTCAGGTTATTTAGCTGCTGAAGAAAAATTGATCCAACTTCTAAAGCCGTCAATGCCAACAACGGGATGGATGTCACGTACGGGACAAAGCAAGGCAAGCCGTTTATTTTTACATATAAACGTGCTTCTTAGGATGCCTTTAATCAAAATTTCACATTGCGAAAAGGTGATTTAGGCCCCATATGAATCAGCAGTGTTTTTCCTGCCGATATGAGGTTTAAATTCACCACAAATGCAATGTTCCAATCGATCGCGTTACACAAAATCCCACTCGCAAGATGATTAAAATGGCCATTAATTTACGGGAATTAAACACTAAATTCCTTCCATTTGGCCTATAAATTCATGACAATGAGATAAAAAAATCATGTTATGAGTGGGGGAATCGAGGACCTGAGGACATGGGTTCAAGGTGAAGGGGAAAAGATTTAATAGGGATCTGAAGTAACTTTATCACACAGTGTGGTGGGTGGGAGGAACAAGCTGCCAGAGGAGGTGGTTGAGGCAGAGACTATCCCAACATGGACCAAACACAGGCAGGTGGGACGTGTAGCTGGGACATGTTGGTTGGTGTGGGCAAGTTGGGCTGAAAGGCCTGTTTCCACATTGTAACACTCTTTGACTCTAACACAAAGTGCTGCAGTAACTCGGCGGTTCAAGCAGCATCTGTGGAGAAAATGGATAGGTGATGTTTCACTGAGTGCTGGAGTAACTCAGCGGGACAGGCAGCATCTCAAGTTCAAGTTCAAGTGAGTTTATTGTCATGTGTCCCTGATAGGACAATGAAATTCTTGCTTTGCTTCAGCACAACAGAACATATGAATAAATAAACTGATAAAGTGCAAATAACAGATAATGGGTTATTAATGTTCAGAGTTTTGTCTGAGCCAGGTTTAATTGCCTGATGGGCTAAGAGATTAGTTAAAACAAATGTAGGTCCCTTGCAGTCAGAAACAGGTGAATTGATCACGGGGAACATGGACATTGCAGGCCAATTGAATAACTACTTTGGTTCCGTCTTCACTAAGGAAGACATAAATAATCTGCCGGAAATAGCAGAGGTCCGCGGATCTATTGAGATGGAGGAACTGAGTGAAATCCAGGTTAGCCAGGAAGTGGTGTTAGGTAAATTGAATGGATTAAAGGCCAATAAATCCCCAGGGCTGCATCCCAGAGTACTTAAGGAAGTAGCCCCAGAAATAGTGGATGCATTAGTGATAATTTTTCAAAACTCTTTAGATTCTGCAGTAGTTCCTGAGGATTGGAGGGTAGTTAATGTAACCCCAATTTTTTTAAATGGAGGGAGAGAAAAGGGATGTGGAATTACAGACCAGTTAGTCTAACATCGGTAGTGGGGAAACTGCTAGAGTCAGTTATTAAAGATGGGATAGCAGCACATTTAGAAAGTGGTGAAATCATTGGGCAAAGTCAGCATGGATTTATGAAAGGTAAATTATGTCTGATGAATCTTATAGAATTTTTCGAGGATGTAACTAGTAGAGTGGATAAGTGAGAATCAGTGGATGTGTTATATCTGGACTTTCAGAAGGCTTTCAACAAGGTCCCACATAAGAGATTAGTATACAAACTTAAAGCACAAGGCATTGGGGGTTCAGTATTGATGTGGATAGAGAACTGGCTGGCAAACAGGAAGCAAATAGTAGGAGTAAACGGGTCCTTTTCAGAATGGCAGGCAGTGACTAGTGGGGTACCGCAAGGCTCAGTGCTGGGACCCCAGCTATTTACAATATATATTAATGATTTGGAGGAGGGAATTGAATGCAACATCTCCAGGTTTGCGGATGACACGAAGCTGGGGGGCAGTGTTAGTTGTGAGGAGGATGCGATGAGGCTGCAAGGTGACTTGGATAGGCTGGGTGAGTGGGCAAATGCATGGCAGATGCAGTATAATGTGGATAAATGTGAGGTTATCCACTTTGGTGGCAAAAACAGGAAAGTAGACTATTATCCAAATGGTGGCTGATTAGGAAAAGGGGAGATGCAACGAGACCTGGGTGCCATGGTACACCAGTCATTAAATGTAGACATGCAGGTGCAGCAGGCAGTGAAGAAAGCAAATGGTATGTTAGCATTCATAGCAAAAGGATTTGAGTATAGGAGCAGGGAGGTTCTACTGCAGTTGTACAGGGTCTTGTTTAAGGATAAAGGGGAAATCCTTTAGGACTGAGATGAGAAAAACATTTTCACAAAGAGAGTGGTGAATGTCTGGAACTCTCTGCCACAGAACGTAGTTGAGGCCAGTTCATTGGCTATATTTAAGAGGGTTAGATGTGGCCCTTGTGGCTCAAGGGATCAGGGGATATGGAGAGAAGGCAGGTACAGGATACTGAGTTGGATGATCAGCCATGATCATATTGAATGGCGGTGCAGGCTCGAAGGGCCGAATGGCCTACTCCGGCACCTATTTTCTATGTTTCTATGGCTGTGGGGAAGTAGCTATTCCTGAACCTGGTTGTTGCAGTCTTCAGGTTCCTGTACCTTCTACCTGAAGGTAGCAGGGAGATGAGTGTGTGGCCAGGATGGTGTGGGTCCTTGATGATACTGCCAGCCTTTTTGAGGCAGCGACTGCGATAAATCCCCTCGATGGAAGGAAGGTCAGAGCCGATGATGGACTGGGCAGTGTTTACTACTTTTTGTAGTCTCTTCCTCTCCAGGGCACTCAAGTTGCCGAACCAAGCCACGATGCAACCGGTTAGCATGCTCTCTACTGTGCATCTGTAGAAGTTAGAGAGAGCCCACCTTGACAAACCGACTCTCCTTAATCTTCTCAGGAAGTAGAGGCACTGATGAGCTTTCTTGATAATTGCATCAGTGTTCTCGGACCAGGAGAAATCTTCAGAGATGTGCACGCCCAGGAATTTGAAGCATTTGACCCTTTCAACCATTGACCCGTTGATATAAACGGGACTGTGGGTCCCCACCCTACTCCTTCCAAAGTCCACAATCAGTTCCTTGGTTTTGCTGGTGTTGAGGGCCAGGTTATTGTGCTGGCACCATATGGACAGTTGCTCGATCTCCCTTCTGTACTCAGACTCATCCCCATCAGTGATACATCCCACAACAGTGGTGTCGTCAGTGAACTTGATGATGGAGTTCGCACTGTGACTGGCTACGCAGTCATGAGTATAGAGTGAGTACAGCAGGGGGCTGAGCACGCAGCCTTGAGGTGCTCCCGTGCTGATTGCTTACGCTGCACTCCCTCAATAGCAAGAAAGTCTACACACAATACTCCAGGTGTGCTCTCACCTGTAAAACTGCAGAACGACATATTTGCTCCTATACTCAACTCCTCTTGTTATGACGTCTTTCAAATAATAGAGTGCTGGAGTAACAACTTACACTTCCTTATCTCTGTCTCCCTCTCCTGTGACTCTCAGTCTGAAGGTTCCATCTCTCCAGAGATGCTGCCTGTCCCAAAGAGTTACTCCAGCATTTTGTACCTGTCTCTGGAGAACATGGATAGGGGACATATTTTGGGTCACGACCCTTCTTCACACCTGAAACATTGCCTATTCACGTCGACCTGCTGCCTGACCCTCTCAGTTACTCCAGCACTCTGTGAAACATCATCTATCCATGTTCTCCAGCACTTTGTGTTTTTTTGTGTGTGAACCAGCACCAGCCCAGGCCATCCTTGACTCCCACACGGACATTGACTTTTATACATCCTCTGTTTTGGACTTTATCAACTCCACCATTAACAGTGTCACCTCCCTCAAACGGGTGACCATATTCCTGAATCAGAAGCCATGGATGAACAGCGAGGTCAGGCTACTGCTGAAAGCACGGGACACCGCTTTCAGGTCAGGCGATGCTCGAGCCTACAGTTCATCCAGGGATAACCTGAAGAGGGGCATCAAGAAGGCCAAGCACTGCTATAAGCTAAGGATTAAGGAGCACTTCAACAACAACTCTGACCCCCGACGCATGTGGCAAGGCATCCAGGCCATCACAGACTATAGACCCACCAACACCACCCCCACATCCAGCGACGCCTCCTTCTTGGAGGAGCTTAACCACTTTTATGGCCACTTTGACAGGGACAATCTAGAGACAGCCATTAAGGCTGTGCTACCTGCTGATCACCAGCCCCACACACTCACCCCCTACGACATGTACGTGGCACTGAGCAGGATTAATGCACGTAAGGCTGCTGGCCCTGACGACATCCCCGGGCACGTCCTCAAGGCCTGTGCTGCGCGGCTGACAGACGTCTGGACTGACATCTTCAACCTGTCACTTGCCCAAGCAGTTGTCCCCACGTGCCTTAAAACCACCTCCATCGTGCTGGTGCCAAAACACTCCACTGCGGCGAGCCTCAACGACTTCCGCCCAGTTGCACTTACTCCCATCATCACCAAGTACATCAACGAGAGGCTGATCCTGGCACACCTCAAAGACTGCCTACCTCCCACACTGGACCCCTATCAGTTTGCCTACCGCAAGAACAGGAGTACAGAGGTTGCCATCTCAGCGGCACTTCACTCCGCCCTCTCCCACCTCGACAACAGACACACCTATGTGAGAATGCTGTTCATCGATTATAGCTCAGCATTTAATCACCATTATCCCCTCAAAACTGATCACCAAACTCAGCGACCTGGGCATCGACCGCTCCCTCTTAGAAACATAGAAACATAGAAATTAGGTGCAGGAGTAGGCCATTCGGCCCTTCGAGCCTGCACCGCCATTCAATATGATCATGGCTGATCATCCAACTCAGTATCCCATACCTGCCTTCTCTCCATACCCCCTGATTCCCTTAGCCACAAGGGCCACATCTAACTCCCTCTTAAATATAGCCAATGAACTGGCCTCAACTACCCTCTGTGGCAGAGAGTTCCAGAGATTCACCACTCTCTGTGTGAAAAAAGTTCTTCTCATCTCGGTTTTAAAGGATTTCCCCCTTATCCTTAAGCTGTGACCCCTTGTCCTGGACTTCCCTAACATCGGGAACAATCTTCCTGCATCTAGCCTGTCCAACCCCTTAAGAATTTTGTAAGTTTCTATAAGATCCCCTCTCAATCTCCTAAATTCTAGAGAGTATAAACCAAGTCTATCCAGTCTTTCTTCATAAGACAGTCCTACCATCCCAGGAATCAGTCTGGTGAACCATCTCTGCACTCCCTCTATGGCAATAATGTCCTTCCTCAGATTTGGAGACCAAAATTGTACGCAATACTCCAGGTGTGGTCTCACCAAGACCCTGTACAACTGCAGTAGAACCTCCCTGCTCCTATACTCAAATCCTTTTGCAATGAAAGCTAACATACCATTCGCTTTCTTTACTGCCTGCTGTACCTGCATGCCTACCTTCAATGACTGGTGTACCATGACACCCAGGTCTCGCTGCATCTCCCCTTTCCCAATCGGCCACCATTTAGATAATAGTCTGCTTTCCCGTTTTTGCCACCAAAATGGATAACCTCACATTTATCCACATTATACTGCATCTGCCAAACATTTGCCCACTCACCCAGCCTATCCAAGTCACCTTGCAGTCTCCTAGCATCCTCCTCACAGCTAACACTGCACCCCAGCTTAGTGTCATCCGCAAACTTGGAGATATTGCCTTCAATTCCCTCATCCAGATCATTAATATATATTGTAAATAGCTGGGGTCCCAGCACTGAGCCTTGCGGTACCCCACTAGTCACTGCCTGCCATTGTGAAAAGGTCCCGTTTACTCCTACTCTTTGCTTCCTGTTTGCCAGCCAGTTCTCTATCCACATCAATACTGAACCCCCAATGCCTTGTGCTTTAAGTTTGTATACTAATCTCTTATGTGGGACCTTGTCGAAAGCCTTCTGGAAGTCCAGATACACCACATCCACTGGTTCTCCCCTATCCACGCTACTAGTTACATCCTCGAAAAATTCTATAAGATTCATCAGACAGGATTTACCTTTTGTAAATCCATGCTGACTTTGTCCAATGATTTCACCACTTTCCAAATGTGCTGCTATCCCATCTTTAATAACTGACTCTAGCAGTTTCCCCACTACTGATGTTAGACTAACTGGTCTGTAATTCCCCATTTTCTCTCTCCCTCCCTTCTTAAAAAGTGGGGTTATGTTTGCTACCCGCCAATCTTCAGGAACTACTCCAGAATCTAAAGAGTTTTGAAAGATTATTACTAATGCATCCACTATTTCTGGAGCTACTTCCTTAAGTACTCTGGGATGCAGCCTATCTGGCCCTGGGGATTTATCGGCCTTTAATCCATTCAATTTATCCAACAACACTTCCCGGCTAACCTGGATTTCACTCAATTCCTCCAACTCCTTTGACCCGCGGTCCTTTGCTATTTCCGGCAAATTATTTATGTCTTCCTTAGTGAAGACGGAACCAAAGTAGTCATTCAATTGGTCCGCCATATCCTTGTTCCCCATGATCAACTCACCTGTTTCTGACTGCAAGGGACCTACATTTGTTTTAACTAATCTCTTTCTTTTCACATATCTATAAAAACTTTTGCAGTCAGTTTTTATGTTCCCTGCCAGTTTTCTTTCATAATCTATTTTCCCTTTCCTAATTAAGCCCTTTGTCCTCCTCTGCTGGTCTTTGAATTTCTCCCAGTCCTCCGGTATGCTGCTTTTTCTGGCTAATTTGTACGCATCATCCTTCGCTTTGATACTATCCCTGATTTCCCTTGTTATCCATGGATGCACTACCTTCCCTGATTTATTCTTTTGCCAAACTGGTATGAACAATTTTTGTAGTTCATCCATGCAGCCTTTAAATGTCTTCCATTGCATATCCACCGTCAACCCTTTTAGAATTAATTGCCAGTCAATCTTGGCCAATTCACGTCTCATACCCTCAAAGTTACCTTTCTTTAAGTTCAGAACCATTGTTTCTGAATTAACAATGTCACTTTCCATCCTAATGAAGAACTCAACCATATTATGGTCACTTTTGCCCAAGGGGGCACGTACAACAAGATTGCTAACTAACCCTTCCTCATTACTCAATACCCAGTCTAAAATAGCCTGCTCTCTCGTTGGTTCCTCTACATGTTGACTTAGATAACTATCCCGCATACATTCCAAGAAATCCTCTTCCTCAGCACCCCTGCCAATTTGATTCACCCAATCTATATGTAGATTGAAGTCACCCATTATAACTGTTTTGCCTTTGTCGCACGCATTTCTAATTTCCTGTTTGATACCATCTCCAACTTCACTATTACTGTTAGGTGGCCTGTACACACACCCACCAGCGTTTTCTGCCCCTTAGTGTTTCGCAGCTCTACCCATACCGATTCCACATCCTCCAAACTAATGTCCTTCCTTTCCATTGCATTAATCCCCTCTCTAATCAGTAACGCTACCCCACCTCCTTTTCCTTTCTGTCTATCCCTCCTGAATATTGAATATCCCTGGATGTTCAACTCCCAGCCTTGGTCACCCTGGAGCCATGTCTCCGTGATCCCAACTATATCATAGTCATTAATAGCTAACTGGATACTGGACTTTCTAACTAAGACCTCAGTCTGTTAGGTCAGACAACCACACCTCTTCAACCCTCACCCTGAACACCAGTGTTCCACAGGGCTGTGTGCTGAGCCCCGTCCTCTACTCCCTCTTCACCTACGACTGCACACCTGTACATGGTACTAACACCATCATCAAATATGCAGATGATACAACGGTGATTGACCTCATCAGCAACAACGATGAGTCGGCCTATAGGGAGGAGGTCCAGCTCCTAGCAGCATGGTGCGCTGACAACAACCTGGCCCTTAACACCAAGAAGACCAAGGAGCTCATTGTGGACTTCAGAAGGTCTATGGGCGGCACGCACACCCCCATCCACATTAACGGGACGGAGGTGGAACGTGTTTCCAGCTTCAGGTTTCTGGGGGTCAACATCTCCGATGACCTCTCTTGGACCCACAATACCTCAACTCTGGTCAAGGAGGCTCACCAGCGTCTCTTCTTCCTGAGGAGACTGAAGAAGGTCCATCTGTCTCCTCAGATCCTGGTGAACTTCTACCGCTGCACCATCGAGAGCATCCTTACCAACTGTATCACAGTATGGTATGGCAACTGCTCTGCCTCCGACTGGAAAGCACTGCAGAGGGTGGTGAAAATTGCCCAACGCATCACCGGTTCCTCGCTCCCCTCCATTGAGTCTGTCCAAAGCAAGCATTGTCTGCGAAGGGCGCTCAGCATCGCCAAGGACTGCTCTCACCCCAGCCACAGACTGTTTACCCTCCTACCATCCGGGAGGTGCTACAGGTCTCTCCGTTGCCGGACCAGCAGGTTCAGGAACAGCTTCTTCCCTGCGGCTGTTACACTACTTAACTCTGCACCTTGGTGATTGCCAGTCATCCCCCCTGGACACTCCTTCCTCCAGAAAAATTGCACTATTGCTAATGTATGTACATATATATATTTTACTGTTCCATTATTCTATGTTCGCTCTACTGGATGAGATGCTAACTGCATTCCGTTGTCTCTGTACTGTACACTGCACAATGACAATAAAGATTGAATCTGAATCTGAATCTGAGTCGGCCTCTTCTTACCGGAGACCGCGGGCTTCACTGTGTTAAAGTCCACAGATTGGAGCTCTTCACAGACGATTCTCAGCAAAGGATCGCAGGCTCCGCCATATTAAAGTCTGGGCACCCGCGGCTTGAAGCACTGGGCAGGTCTTCAGGAAAGGCCACACCACTGCACATTGTTAGGCCGGTGGAGGGGGGCGGAGATACGATATGGAGAAAAATCGAATTTAAGTGAATTCCCCCCCTCATCGTCCACATTAAACAAACCAAGACACAAAAACATATTTTTAAAACATACTCAAAATAATAAAAACAGTAGAAGGGACAGATAGACCGTTGGCGAGGCAGCCTGTGCTGGTGGAGCCACCCGGTTGACACTGATTATTTAGGGGCCTATCTACATTTTATTTGCATTAAAAAATATATTTATTTCAGCAAAAGTCCTTGATTACCTCGGCCAGAATCTTGCGGGTGTCCAAAGGCGGAGAACGAGTTCTCACCGCATTCTCGACAGGGCTAAGGGGAGCTGATATTTGGAACACTTCTCCATCCGTTTCCCACCACGGACGGCTGACCTGTTGAGTTCTACCGGCACTTTGGAAGGGAATTGGACTTGACAGGCAATGTGTCGGGTCATTGGACTGGAGTCGGGAGAGAAGGATGGAAAAAAGAGATGGGGTCGGGACAGACTCCAGGATTTGATTAGGAGTGGGGGGTGGGGGGGGGGGGGGGGGGTGTCTCCTTAATCTGGAGAATTCAATCGTCATGTCACTGGGCTGTAAGCTATGAGGTGCTGTTCCTCCAGTTTGCATGTCACCTCACTGTGGCGATAGAGGAGGCCCAGGACAGAAAGACCAGTGTGGGAGTGAGAAGGGGAGTTAAAATGTTTGGCAAACGGGACATTCAGCAGCCCTTGGCGGACCGAGCACAAGTGTAGGATGAAATGCACGCCTAGTCTAGATACAATGAGCAGCAGATGCTGGTTTACAAAAAACATCTGGAGAGCATGGACAGGCAACATTCTAGGTCAGGACCCTTCTTCAGACTGCTTGGTGTGGGGGTGGAGAAAGTTGGTTAGGAAGGTGGGGGCTGGACAAAGCCTGGCAAATGATAGGTGGACACAAAATGCTGGAGTAACTGAGCAGGACAGGCAGCATCTCTGGAGAGAAGGAATGGGTGATGTTTCAGGTTGAGACCCTTTTTCAGAAGTGATAGGTGGATATAGGTGAGGGAGACACAAAAAATTGCAGATGCTGGAATCTTGCATAGAACACAATTTAGTTAGATGCACAGAATCTCTTGCCCAGAGATCACGGTGAAGGGGAAAAATTTAATAGTAATCTGAGGGATATTTTTTTCACACAAAGGATGGTGTGTGTATGGAACAAGCTGCCAGAGGAGGTAGTTGAGGCTGGGACTATCCCAACATTTGAGAAACAGTTAGACAGGTGCGTGGATAGGACAGGTTTGGAGGGATACGAACCAAGCACAGGCAGGTGGGATTAGTGTAGCTGGGACATGTTCGTTGGTGTGGGCCAGTTGGGCCAAAGAGCCTATTTTCACACTGTATCACTCTACGACTAACACAAAATGTTGCAGTAACTCGGCGGGTCAGGCATCATCTCTGGAGAACATGGATAGGTGACATTTCACTAAGTGCTGGAATAACTCAGCGGGACAGGTAGCATCTCTGGAGAGAAGGAACGTGACGTTTCGTGTCGGCGGCAGCGACGGCTGTAGTGGGGGTCAAAGATACTAGGTGCGGGGTGACAGAGGGTCGGTGTGAATGATGGGCCCCACAAAGCAGCAGCGACGCCGGCTCCACCTTCTCCTCCTCCCGCCCACCCTGATAATGGCTACCACGTGCCACTCCGCCAACGGCGATAACCGCTTTCAAAACAAACCCTCCCGCATGCCGAGGGGGAGGCCCCCTTCCGCCATCTGAAGCACCTGCACTGCTTGGCCCACACTTTCCTGTTGGCTGGCGGAGGAGGGGCAGTGGCGAGGATATCCCAACTGCCTCCCCCTTTGGTGGCGGCACTTGGCAGTGGACAGGGACAGCCCATGTAGCGGGGCGATGATGCCGGTGTTGTCCGAGGAGCACTGACCTTCCTTCCTCCCCACCTCCCCTCTCTCTCTTGTACACCCCCCTTAACCTGGGACCCCTCCTCTCCATCCAACATTGATCCCCATTCCCGCCTCTAATCAGCCCTCACTGACATCCCCTGTGCTCCCCTCCCCATCTACCCCCCCCCCCCTCCCCCCCCACCGATCTATTCAACCTACACTGATCACCCTATCCACCTCGCGTTGATTCTCCACCCCATCCATCCTACACTGGTCCCATAATTCATCCTGTACTGACCCCCCTTCCCATCCATCCTGTAGTGATCCTCCAATTCATCCCGCACTGACCCCCCCTCCCTTTACCCTGCACCGATCTCCCCATCCACCCTGTAGTGATCTCTCCATTCATCTTTTACTGATTACCCATTCATCCTGTACTGCTGCTCCCCCATCCATCATGCACTGATCTCCCGATCAATCCTGTACTGGCCTCCCCCTCCATTTATTCTGCACCGATCCCCCCCATCCATCCTGTAGTGATCCCTCATCCATCCTGTACTGATCTCATTCATCCTGTAGTGGTCCCTCCATTCATCCAGCACAGACCCTCCGATCCACTGTACTGACCTCTCCCCCCCCCCCTTCCATTCATCCTGCGCTGGTCCTCCCATTCATCCTGTACTGAGCTCATTAAAGAATGGGCTGAAGAAAGGACTCGACCCGAAACGTTGCCTATTTCCTTCGATTCATAGATGCTGCCTTACCTGCTGAGTTTCTCCAGCATTTTTGTCTAACCCCACTCATCCTGCACTGATCAACCCCATCCATCCTGCACGGATCCCTCCCACCTCGTCCATCCCGTATTGATCCTCCCATTCAACTCCACTGACATCCCCCAGCGCTCTCCCTCACAATTTTACATACTCCAACCAACACGCACTAATTCACCTGCCTCAATCCATCCATTACGCACCAATTGCCTTCTCAACCCCCCCCCCCATGTATCCAGCCCGCACTTATTCACACATCCCCCCCCCTGACCCTATTGTGCTGGGAATGTCTTCAGAGCGAACATTGACTATGTTTGATAACGGAATGCAATCAAATGTGTTTTAATTCCCAATGTTATTATTTGTTTTAATCCATAAAGATGGATTAATTAAATTGTGAACATGTGAATCATTAAAACCGCAGTGTTCAACTGTCACTGCTGCCGTTGACACGTTATTACAGAATTCATTTTAATGGCAAATCAATGTCCTTAATATGAAGTATCAGTACTGTAGTAATTTAATGAGCAACATTCACAACTATACATTGGATTTATCCAGGTTTTACTTCTACAGTCGGTCATATGCATCAAAAATTTGGTCAGGAGATATTTCAGTAGAAATTGTAACGTTAATTCTGAAGTGGGAATGATGGAAACGGCGTTTAGCAATAATTTCTTTAAAAATCTGGTGTGTACAAACTGGGTGTCTTCATTACGTTCACAACACTTACATCTAATCTGAATGTCCGGTAATGAGGCATTTTGACACCTTTAAACATATTTCCAAAAGAACATTTGCTGCAGTTATGTCCTTTGGCCATCTCTTGTCAGTTAGTGTAATGTTTAACCTGTCAGATGGGTATAGTCCGTTTTAACAGCTATTATCTTAAAATTCCTTTAGAAATTTCCTTGCAACCTGTATATTTTGTTGTGAATAAATTATGTGGGAAGCGAGTGTTTCTGTACCAATAGCAATAACGACCCATGCTATGGCCATGTCATGATAATTTTCGGTCCTTCACAGAAAACATGATTGCATCAATTTGTAGTGTGCATGGTTAAGCATATATGTTACCATGGTCCAGGATTTATTGATACAGGTTGATATTACGCTGAATAATCCAACCACATTTTTGTTTAGAAGTGAAAAAAAAATAGAAATTGCATCAATGTCTAAAAAGAGTTGAGATACTATATTATAATTTTGCTGCATGTCATTGTGGGATATATCATGTCTTGATTGGTGAATATGTTTAGTTTGTGACTTTATTTGAAGCAGAAATAATATGTGAATGCTTCATTGACCATAATTCCGACTGGTAACTACGCACTTCGTCCGAGCACATTATCGCACGCGTCATGCAAGCCATCTTAAATGACCACCTAAACTGTCATTTGACAACCTAAAAAGCAGCCGAGGTTGCCCGGCTGGAAACAGGGAAAAAAAGTTAAGTGAGAGCCCTGGAGAAGGAATGGGTGACGTTTCGGGTCGAGACTGAAGAGGGTCTCGACCTGAAACGTTACCCATTCCTTCTAGCATTTTGTGTTTACCTAAACAGCGCCTATCCACGTCACAATGTGCCAGCAGGCTGGAGGAGCGGGCAAAGGCCTTGCCACAGAGCGGGCAGGTGAAGGGGCACTTTCAAAGCGGGTGAAGCCCTTACCACAACACAGGCAGGGTAAGGGACGCTCATCGTTGTGGGTACGCCGGTGCTGCAACAGGCTGGGTGAAACCCTTGCCGCACTCAGCACACTCAAAGGGTCTCTCTCCGCTGTGTATCCACTGGTGCTCCCGCTGCCCCCGTGCGCTCTTGAAACTGCGGTGGGAGCAGCTGCTCGCCGGCGTGGGTCCGCCGGTGCTGCCGCAACCCCCGCGAGCTGTCAAACACCTCACTGCAGTATGGGCAGTCGTAGCACTGGCCACTGGTGTGCACGACCTGGTGAGGCAGGTCGTGGGAGGCCATGGCAAAGCCCTCTCCACACACCGGGCTGGGGATGGGACGGTCGCCAGCATGTACCCGCTGATGGGACAGCAGCTTGGTGGAGCTGGTGAAGCCCTTGTTGCAGTGGGTGCAGGTGTAGGGGCGCTCGCCGGTGTGGAGGTGCTGGTGCTCCAGCAGCCTGGTGGAGCGGGTGAAGCCCTTGCCGCAGTCGCTGCATGTGTAGGGCCGCTCCCCGGTGTGCAGGCGTCTGTGCATCTTCAGTTCTGCCGAAGACTTGAAGCCGTTGCCGCAGTCGGAGCAGGTGAAGGGCCGCTCACCGCTGTGCACTCGCAGGTGCCGTCGTAGCCCCTTCGACCCGGTAAAGCCCTTGCCACAGGTGGAGCAGCTGAAGGGCCTCTCGTCCGTGTGCACTCGCTGGTGGACCTTCAGCGCCCGCGCCGTCTTGAAGCTCTTGCCGCAGTCGGAGCAGCAGAATGGGTGTTCTCCGGTGTGCTCACGCCGGTGGGTCTCCAGCTCGCTCGGGCACTGCCCGGCCTTGCCACACACGTCGCACTCATAACGCTTCTCCATCTTGTGCCCCGTCATGTGGTCCTCGAAGCTCCGAGCTGATGGGGGGGCTCACCGGCACCCTGGCCATCCTCAATGGCCGCTCACATTCCCATCTCTCCGTCCACAGCAACAGCTCCTAAACCCTGCAGGAGGGGAACACAGAGGGTCAACAAGCTGGCAAACAGGACATTACTAATGTGTGCACATTACTAGTGTTTGAAGGGAGGGAGGGAAGAGGGTGAATGGGTCAGGGGGAATGGGGGGAGGAGGGGGTGATGGGGAGTATTGAGGGGGGTTGTCGGAGGGTGGGGGCGCCGATCATCCGGGAACTGCGGGAGGGGCGGGGAGGGGAGAAGTGGTGAGGAGGCTAAGGGGAGGAGAAAGGGGGATGAGGAGGGTGCAAGTGAGGGGAGGAGAGAAGGGGTGAGTGTGAGGGGAAAGCGGGGAGGAGGGAGGGTGGGTGAGGGAGGAGGGGGGAGGGGAAGAAGGGAGGGGTGAGGGGAAGAAGTGAGGGGTGAGGGAGAGAGGAGGGAGGGGAGGGGAAGAAGGGAGCTAGAGTGAGGAGGCGTGGGAGAAGGGGAGGCGCTCCGACCTAAGGGTGACGTCCATCCGGGCACTGCGTCGAGCCACCTGCCCGCACAACTGCCAGCCAGCCACCCTGCGCTGTGACGTACCCCCTGCCCGGCGCCGTGAGGTCTGCCATATGCACGGCGCACACAACTGGTGTCCTAACATCACCCTCAATCCGAGAGGGACTGCCGGCACCGCCCCACTGGTGATTGGTCCTGAGTCACGTGGGGGGGGGGGGGGGGGGGGGGGGGGGGCATGCATCATGGGAAGGTCACGGAGTGCTGGAGCACCTCAGCGGGTTGGGCTGCGTCCATGGAGAACGTGGATATGTGACATTTCACAGAAAGATAGACAATAGGTGCAGGAGTAGGCCGTTCGGCCATTCAAACCATCACGGCTATTCAATGCGATCATGGCTGATCATCCCGAATCAGTACCCCGTTCCTGCTTTCTCCCCATATGCCCTGATTCCATTAGCTCGAAGAGCTAAATGTAACTCTTTCTTGAAAACATCCAGTGAATTGGCCTCCACTGCCTTCTGTGGCAGAGAATTCCATAGGTGTGATAAAGATTCTGGGTGATAAAGTGTTTCCTCATCTCAGTCCTAATTGGCCAAAACCCTTATTCTGAAACTGTGACCCCTGGTCTTGGACTACCTCAACATCGGGAATATTGACAAGTAGCCAAGTGTCCCGAAACCTGAAACGTTGCCCATATTTTTCCCCAGCACTTTGTGCCTATCTTTGGCAGACATAAGGAATTGCAGATGCTGGTTCAAACACAAAAAGACGCAGAGTGCTGGAGTAACACAGCAGGTCAGGCAGCGTCTCTGGTCAATGTGGACAGGCGACATTTCACGTCTGCAGAAGGGTCGTGACCAAAAAACGTCCCCTTTCTGTGTTCTCTACAGACGCTGCCCGACCTGCTGAGTGACTCCAGTACTGTGTGACCTTCTTCCCATGATGCATGCCGCCCCCCACGTGACTCTGTGCAATGGATGGGGGCTGTGCATGCGGATGATGTCACGGCGCAGGCCGGCTCACGTGCGGGCGGGAGGCTTGGCGCGGGGCCCGGATGTTCGGCACCCCCAGGTTGGTGCAGCGCCCCCTCACCCTACTTCACCCTCTCCCCTCCACTCCACTCACCCTCCCCCACTTCCTCCCCACCCCTATACAACCACTCTCATCCTCCTGCGCTCCAAGGATTAGAGACCCAGCCTCCTCAACCTCTCCCTGTAGCTCACACTCTCTAGTCATTTGTTTAAGAAGGAACTGCAGATGCTGGTAAATCGAAGGTAGACAAAATTCTGGAGAAACTCAGTGGGTGAGGCAGCATCAATGGAACAAAGGAAATAGGCAATGTTTCGGGTTGAAGCCTTTCTTCAGACTGAAGTGAGGGGGGGGGGAGGAAATGGGGAGGGGGAATGGTTGAGGGTGTGGGGGAAGTGGGGGAGGGTGAAATTCTCCAATTTCAGGTGGTCCTCACTGTCTCCTCCCCTTCTCAGCTCTCCCTCAGTCCTCTGGCTCCACCTCTTCCTTTCTTATTCCCTCCCCACCCTCACTTCAGTCTGAAGCTATAGGATCTTTGGTTTCGACCCAAAACTATTTCCTTCGCTCCATAGATGCTGCCTCACCACTTAGTTTCTCCAGCATTTGTGTCTACCTGCTAGACCTTTGTCTTCTCCACAGATGATACTGATGATTCCCCCCTTCCCCCCGAGAGGCGGGTCCGGTTCTCGCCGAGGGGGGAAGGGGAGGACAGTGGAAGCGAGAGGGTGGGGAGGAAGGGTGGGGTGAGTGAGAGTGGGGGTGAGTAAGAGTGGGGGTGAGTGGGAAGGGTGAGGGGGTGAGTGAGTGTGGAGGTGAGTGTGTGTGAGTGGGGAAGGGTGAGGGGGTGAGTGAGAGTGGGGGTGAGTGAGAGGGGGAGTGTGTGTGAGTGAGTGAGTATGAGCGGGTGAGTGTGAGTTAGTAGTTGTGAGTGGAAGGAGGGGTAAGGGTGAGAGTGTGTGTGAGTGAGTGTGAGTGTCAGTGAGTGTGGGGGTGTGTGAGCAGGTGAGGGTGGGTGAGTGAGTGTGCGTGTGAGTGTGGTGGGTGAGTGTGAGTGGGGGTGAGTGGGGTTGAGTGTGTGTGGGGTAAGTGTGAGTGGGGGTGAGTGTGTGCGGGGGTGAGTGTGAGTGTGAGTGGGGGTGAGTGTGAGTGGGGTGAGTGTGATTGGGGGTGAGTGTGGGTGGGGGTGTCAGTGAGTGTGGGTGGGTGAGTGGGTGCGGGGGTGAGTGTGAGTAGGTGGGGGTGAGTGTGAGTGAGTGGGTGCGGGGGTGAGTTTTGAGTGGGTGTGTGGGGTGAGTGTGAGTGGGGGTGTGAGTGGGTGTGAGGGGGTGAGTGTGAGTGGGTGAGTGGGTGGGGTGAGTGTGAGTGGGGGTGTGTGTGTGGGTGGGGTGTGAGTGTGAGTGAGTGTGTGAGTGGGTGTGAGTGGGTGAGGGTGAGTGTGAGTGGGTGCGGGGGGTGAGTGAGTGGGTGCAGGGGTGAGTGTCAGTGAGTGGGGGTGAGTGTGAGTGGGGTGTGCGGGGGTGAGTGTGAGTGGGTGCGGGGGTGAGTGTCAGTGGGTGCGGGGGTGAGTGTGAGTGAGTGTGGGGGTGAGTGTGAGTGGGGGGGGTGAGTGTGAGTGGGGGGTGAGTGTGAGTGGGTGCGGGGTGAGTGTGAGTGGGTGCGGGGGTGGGTGTGAGTGGGGGGTGAGTGTGGGGGGGGGGGTGAGTGAGTGAGTGGGGGTGAGTGAGTGTGAGAGTGTGGAGGTGTGAGTGTGGGGGGGGGATTGTGAGTGGGTGTGAGTGGGTGGGGGTGAGTGGGAGTGGGGGTGAGTGTGAGTGTCAGTGAGTGATGGGTGCGGGGGTGAGTGTGAGTGGGTGCGGGGGTGAGTGTGAGTGTCAGTGAGTGGGGGTGAGTGTCAGTGAGTGGGGGGTGAGTGTGAGTGGGTACGAGGGTGAGTGTGAGTGTGGGTGAGTGGGTGCGGGGGTGAGTGTGAGTGTCAGTGTGAGTGGGGGTGAGTGTGAGTGTGAGTGAGTGTGGGAGTGAGAGTGAGTGGGGGAGGGAGAGTGAGAGTGAGTGGGAGTGTGAGAGTGAGTGTGGGAGGGAGGGGGGGGGGGGGGGAGAGGGGGTGAGGGTGAGGGGGAGTGGGGGTGAGTGGGTGCGGGGGTGAGTGTGAGTGGGGATGAGTGTGAGTGGGGGGGTGGGTGTGAGTGTGGAGTGTGGAGGTGAGTGTGTGAGTGGGTGTGAGTGTGAGTGTGTGTGGGGGGTGAGTGTGAGTGAGTGGGGGGTGAGTGTGGAAGCGAGTGTGAGTGGGGGGGTGAGTGTGAGTGGGGGGGTGAGTGTGAGTGAGTGTGGAGGTGAGTGTGAGTGTGAGTGGGTGTGGGTGTGAGTGTGGGTGTGGGTGTGAGTGTGAGTGCGGGGGTGAGTGTGAGTGGGGGCGAGTGTGATTGTGAGTGTGAGTGAGTGTGGAGGTGAGTGTGAGTGGGTGGGGTTGAGTGAGTGGGTGCGGGGGTGTGGGTGTGAGTGTGAGTGGGGGTGTGAGTGGGTGCGGGGGTGAGTGTGGGTGAGTGTGAGTGGGGGTGTGAGTGTGAGTGTGGGGTGGTGAGTGAGTGGGTGCGGGGGTGTGGGTGTGAGTGTGAGTGGGGGTGTGAGTGTGAGTGGGGGTGTGAGTGGGTGCGGGGGAGTGAGTGTGTGAGTGTGAGTGGGGGTGTGAGTGTGAGTGGGTGGGGTGAGTGAGTGGGTGTGGGTGTGGGTGGAGTGTGAGTGTGAGTGTGAGTGTGAGTGGGGGTGTCAGTGAGTGTGAGCGGGTGACGGGGCCGCACTGACCTGGAGAAGCCGAGCATGATCCGGGAATCACTTCCGCCGCACGTCCTGCGCCGTGACGTCACCGTGCGACCGGCGTCCTGACGTCACCGCCAATTGGAGCTGGGACTGAGCTGGGGGGCGGGGCCAGGGGGCGCGGGGAAACCACACACACGCCCCCTGCCGGATGCTCGGCGCCCCTCACCCTCACACATTCTCAAAGATTATAGAGGAGCTTTGCTCACTCTTCTCTCGCGTCCACCGTCCTCCACAAAGATCCTATAGCCGAGCAAGATGGGCCACTCCTGCTAAATGCAATGGGCTGACGTGTAGTACGCTACGGAGGGGATCCTGGGCATTTTCACCGCCCATTTTAGTAACCGGAGCCTACCTGACCCGACCCGACTCCCAGGGTAATCAATGTTGCGGGGGAACAGTTAGTGTGTGTGATATAGGGTTAGATTCATAAATCTGTCAGTTCATACTTCTTGTCAAGCATAAAATTTGACTGGTAATTGTCTTTTTTAATGCTTTTTAAATCATTTCTTTTTAAATGGCTCACAAGCAGTGTTTGAGTTGATTTTGTAGTAACCGGAATCGACCCGACTCGCAGGGTAATTGACATTGCAGGGGAAGTTTTGTGTGTGATATAGGGTTAGATTCATAATTCTGTTAGTTCATAATTCTGTTAATTCTTGTTAAAGAATAAAATGTTTATAAACACACATACATGAATGTGATATAAATTATATAATCATAAAACACACACAATTATATTTCTTCTGATCCAATGATGAACTTTATTTCAGACTAGACAAGGGACATTAACTAAGAAACATTGTAAACCTCCCCGCAACTTCACACTCCCTAGGCCTTATTCCCCCCCCCCCACCCCCCCCTCCCCGCTCCCGGGCCTGCCCCCCTCTCTTCAATGTCTCCCCCCCTCCTATGCCCCTCTCCCCCCCTCCCCGCACTCCCCCCCGCTGCCCCCCACACACACTCCCGCTCCCCCGGGCTGCACACTCCCTCTCCCCGCTGCCCCGGGCCCCACACTCCCTCTCCCCGGGCCCCCACACTCCCTCTCCACGCTGCGGAAACAAGGATCAGATCTTTGGCCGGAAGCAAGATGGCGGAACAAGATGGCGGGGGCTGGTTGCTAAAATGGGTCCTATAATCTCCCATGAATCTGCCCATGAGCGTACTACACGTTTGCGTGAGAGTAACCCATCTTGCTCCGCTATAAGATCTTTGGTGGCGGTTGACGGGACGAGGCCTTCTCTCAGCTCCCGGAGCTGAGGTGGGAACAGCCGCCGCCGCTCGGCCTGCGCCCTTTCCCCAGCCCCTCCTCCCTTCCCGAGGGCGATCCTGCGGCCGACGACCCGAGGCTGCGCGGGGGGGGGGGGGGGGGCGCGGGGGGGGGGGGGGGGGGGGGGGGGGGGTCCAACGACTTTATCGCCTACCTTGCGGCGGGAGGCTGCGGTGCATCTATCTACTTCCCCACCCACGCTGCCCGACCCGCTGAGTGACTCCCTTCTCCTCCCCCCCTCAGTTCCACCGTCTGCATCCCTCTTCTCCCCTTGCCTCCTCACCATCTCCCCCCTCTTCCCCCTTCACCCCCTCCTCCACCTCCCTCCATTTCCCTCCCACTATTCAAGCACTAATAATGTTCACGCGTTAGTAATGTCCTGTTTGCCAGCTTGTTGACCCTCTGTGTTCCCCTCCTGCAGGGTTTAGGAACCGTTGCTGTGGACAGAGAGATGGGAACGTGAGCGGCCATTGAGGGCAGCCAGGGTGCCGGTGAGCCCCCCACATCTGCTCGGTGTGAGGGCTGAGCTTCGAGGGGCTGAGCTTCGGTTGAGGACCACATGACGGGGCACAATAAGGAGAAGCGTTATGTGTGCGACGTGTGTGGCAAAGCCTGGCAGTACCCGAGCCAGCTGGAGATCCACCTGCGGGTGCACAAGGGAGAATGCTCCTTCGACTGCTCGGAGTGCGACAAGAGCTTCAAGATGGCGCACGACCTGAAGAAGCACCGGCTAGTGCACTCTGGCGAAGGGCCCTTCGGATGCTCCACCTGTGGCAAGAGCTTTGGCCGGTTGGCGGGGCTATGGCGGCACCAGTAGGTGCACAGCAGTGAGCGGCCCTTCACCTGCTCCGACTGCGGCAAAGGCTTCAAGTCGTCCACGGGCCTGATGGCGCACAGACGCCTACACACCGGGGAGTGGCCCTACACCTGCAGCGCCTGCGGCAAGTGCTTCACCTACTACAACAGCCTGCTGGTGCACCAGCGCACCCACACCGGCGAGCGCCCCTTCACTTGTGCCCAGTGTGGCAAGCGTTTCATCCACTCATCCAGCCTGCTGTCCCACCAGCGAGTGCACAAAGGCGACCATCCCTCCACCGGGACCTTTGGCTGCTCTGACTGCGGCAAGGAATTCAAGAGGGCGCATGTGCTGAAGATCCACCGGCAGGTGCACACGGGCGAAAAGCCCTTTGGCTACTCCACCTGCGGCATGAGCTTTGCCCGGTTGTTGGGGCTATGGTGGCACCAGTGGGTGCACAGCAGTGAGCGGCCCTTCACCTGCTCCGACTGTGGCAAAGGCTTCAAGTTGTCCACGCACCTGAAGGTGCACAGGCGCCTCCACACCGGGGAGCGGCCCTATACATGCAGTGACTGCGGCAAGGGCTTCAACCATTCAAATAGCCTGCTGGATCACCAGTTCACCCACACTGGCGAGCGCCCCTTTACCTGCGCCCCGTGCGGCAAGGGCTTCACCCGCTCCACCCAGCTGCTGTACCACCAGCAGGTGCATGCCGGCAACCGTCCGTTCCCCAGCCTGGGTGTGGAGAGGGCTTTGCCACGGCCTCCCAGGCCCTGTCTCACCAGCACGTGCACACCATTGGCCAGCCCTAAAACTGCCCGTACTGTGGTGACCCGTTTGACAGCTCGCGGGGGTTGCGTCATCACCGGCGGGCCCACGGCGGCGAGCGGCTGCTCTCACTGTGGCAAGTGTTTCAAGAGCGCACAGGGGCTGCGGGAGCACCAGCGGTACACACCAGAGAGAGACCCTTCGTGTGTGCTGAGTGTAGCAAGGGTTTCACCCGCATGTTCAGCACTGGCGTACCCACAGCGGTAAGCGTCTTTTCCCCTACCCGTCATGTGGTAAGCGTCTTTTCCCCTACCCGTCATGTGGTAAGTGCTTCACTTGCCTTGACCACCTACTGGAGTCCACACCGGCCAGCGCCTCTTTATATGCCCGCTCTGTGGCAAGGCCTTTGCCCGCTCCTCCAGCCTTCTGGCACACCGACACGTGGATAGGCACTGTTTAGGGAGACTCAAAATCTGGAAGGAATAGGTAATGTTTCAGGTCGAGACTCTTCAGTCTCGACCCAAAACATCACCCATTCCTTCTGTCATGAGATGCTGCCTTTCCCGCTGAGTTACACCAATGTCTTGTGTCCTTTTTTTGTAAACCAGCACCTGCAGCTTTTTAACCATTCTGGTTAACCATCTCTGCATCTTCCCCAAAGCCACCACATCAGTCCTGCAATGGAGTGACCAGAATTGTATGCGATACTCCACATGCTACCTGACCAATGTCCCTTAAAGCTGCACATATACATTCCTCTCTCCTCATCTCACACCCTTTTATTTCCTTATTTTTGCTCACCTGTCACTTCACTCACTGCTGAAGACCCCTTCATCTGTTAACATAGTGTCAGTCTGAAGAAGGGTCCCTTATCCAAAATGTCACCCATCCACATTCTCCAGAGACCCTGCCTGTCCTGCTGAGTTATTCCAGCACACTGTGAAACATCATCTATCCATGTTCTCCACAGATGCTGCCTGACCCACTGAGTTACTGCAGCACTTTGTGTTAGAGTCACACAGTGTGGAAACAGGCCCTTTGGCCCAACTGGCACACACCTACCAACATGCCCCAGCTACATTATTTCCACCTGCCAGCGTTTGGTCCATATTCCTTCAAACCTGTCCAATCCATGTACCTGCCTAACTGTTTCTTACACGTTGGGATAGTTCCAGCCTCAACTACCTCTTCCGGCAGCTTGTTCCATACCCACAGTTGAAAAGTTACATCTCAGATTCCGATTAAATCTACTCCCCTTCACCTTGAACCCATGTCCTCTGATCCTTGATTCCCTCACTCTGGGCAAGAGATTCTGTGCATCTAATTAAATTGTGTTCTATGCAAGATTCCAGCATCTGCCTCACCTATATCCACCTATTACCTCTGTTGTGTCTCCCTCACCTATATCCACCTATTACTTCCGAAGAAGGGCCTCCAGAGATGCTGCCTGTCCCGCTGAGTTACTCCACCATTTTGTATTCACCTTCCATTTGCCAGGCTTTGTCCAGTCCCAATCTTTCTTTTCCAGCTTCCTCCCCCCTCCCTCTCCAATCCAGGCCCGAACGAAGCTTTTCAAAAAGGGGGTGGCATGACAGGATTACAAAATTTTATGTGAAATAATGTGCGCACATCACGAGCGCGAAGTCCCTCGCGGTCTGGGCCCATGGCCCACTCTGGAGTTTTAGATGCTCTCTGGTGCATTCTGAGCCTTATTTTGGAGCATTTTTGCACCAAATTTACGACCAATATTTCACAAATAATTTTGGTTGAGTCAAGAGTAATGAGTGGGTGGAATGGGATGATTTTAGGTCATGGTCGTAAACATTTTTTTAAAAATCAAGAATTGAAGTTGGCTTTGTTTTAATAGTCAAGTTGTACTGTTGTAAAATGTTATGTAAAATGTTATAAAGGAGCATGCAAAAACAGCAAATAAAATACTGTAAGTTTTTGCAGTAAAGAAAACCCCTTTATAGGATTTTTTTTGTAGTTGATTTGATTGCCTGTTACTGTTAGACTGTGTTAGTGTGTGCAGTACACATTTAATGGTCTTCCTGACCTAACAACTTCACATCACATCAATTTCAACATGGAATAGTGATGTGAATACAACATTTAGTTTGACTTAAATTTTCATCATGAAAATTGAACGCAAACTAAATGGTGCATTTACATTACTATGACCACTTTCAAACTAACCTATTTTACTGTCATACTGTTATAACAAATTCTAGTTCCATGATGACTCATAAACAAAATCACAAATCACATTTTGAATTCTCAAACATAATGTGATTGTGAATAATTGCAGAGCTGACAAGTTTCACTGAGCATTTCCGTATTTTGATGGTTGAAAATCAGTATTTTGTTGGGGAAATCGGTATTTCTCACAGAAATGCAAAAGAACGTACTACGCAGAAACTGGATTTTTGAAAATCAGTATTTTGCATGCAATCTCATTTATTCACAAATATCAATATGGAATATTGAAAATCAGTTTTACTGAATTGTGAAACCATTTTTGAAATGTGAATTTATAATTCTTGATTTTAATTCAATCATATACATATAATTATTAAAAATCAGATCTTGGATGTGTGTGTGTGTGTGTATAACGCATCATCTCGAAAAAACGATGCGCTAACGGTAAATGTTTTAAATATTCTGGTAGAGATTTCTTTTGTGGAGTCCAAACTCTATTCTCCCCATAATCAAGGCAGATGTGATGCATGGACTTGTTTCCACGGCATGAAATCACAGAGCTTTAAAATCTTCACCTAGTCACTCACGTGACTCCAAAGTAAAATAGTAAGATTAAACGAGAACTTACTAGTTTGAAGTTTGATCTTTATTTTATGAGGAGTAACGTTGAGGGAATACGTGCCCTCCGCTCCCACCTTTGATCATATACTCAACATATCTCTTCTCTAATCTTACTATGTTTAGACATTACGGTTATCTGTGATTTCACACCGCTGCTTTGAAGAATGACATGCATGCGTCCTGGCGGGGTTCTTCACGTATTCCCTCAACGTTACTCCTCATAAAATAACGATCAAACTTCAAACTGGTAAGTTCTCGTTTAATCTTACTATTTCTTGCTTCTAAAATGTTTGCAAAAAGTGTATTTCTTGGTTCTAAAATGTTTGCAAAAAGTGTTTAGGTTCTAAAATGTTTGTAAAAAGTGCATTTCTTGGTTCTAAAATGTTTGCTAATTGTGTATTTATTGGTTCTAAAACGTTTAAAAAAGTGTATTTCTTGATTCTAAAACGTTTGCAAAAAGTGTTTTGGTCCTAAAATATTTATAAAAAGTGTATTTCTTGGTTCCAAAATGTTTGCAAATTGTGTATTTACTGGTTCTAAAATGTTTGCAAAAAGTCTTTTGGTTCGAAAATATTTGCAACATGTATTTCTTGGTTCTAAAATGCTGATGTAATAAAACGTTTATTCACGCTTTATCCTTCCGAAAACTGTTACAAACATTTTAGAACCAAAACACTTTTTGCAAACACCGCCCCCCCCCCCCCCCCCCCCCCCCCCCGCTGATATCCCCTACCTCAAGATGCTGCCCTCCGCATGGCTATAGGACACTCCCACTACTGCCCCCCCACTCCCCACTGCAGGACACCCCCCTCTCGCATCAGCCCAAGAGAGCCCCCGCCTGAAGCCGTCCCCCTCCCTCGGCTGCAGAACGTTTGCTGTCCCCCACCCCATCCCGACAGCCCCCGCCTCAAAAAATGTTTTGCACAAATTCTTCAGTGAGTCCAGAGGATTGAGAATTACAACAAAACAAATGAATTATTTAATTTGCCACAACCAAGAAATGGAAGGATGCACCTTGATGATGATAATCCAGAATTGCTGCAGGAATTGCAATACGATAGAACTGAACAACAGCAGTTTGTTGAGGAGAATGAGCCTCTGCTAAATGCTGAGCAGAGAGCAGTGTATGACCAGGTGTGCAACTCCTTGAAAAGGAATCTTCCTTCAATGTTTTTCATTGATGCACCAGGAGGAACAGGAAAAACATTTATCACCAATTTGATCCTCTCCAAAGTCACAGGTCAAGGTGATGTGGCTATTGCTGTAGCATCCTCTGGGATAGCAGCTACATTAATGCCCGGTGGAAGAACTACACATTCTCGATTCAAGATACCCATCCAAGTGGCCGAGGATGCATTCTGCAATGTTGAGAAGAACTCTACAAGACAGCACATTTCATGAGTTAAGTGAAACTCATTGTTTGGGATGAATGTCCAATTATTAGGCAAAAAGATTGGACAGAACTCTTCAAGATGTCCACAGCAACACTAAGCCTTTTGGCGGCATTCTTATTGTTTGTTTGGTGATTTTCGACAACTCCTTCCTGTGGTGAAAAGGGGAAATGATGTTGATGTTCAAAATGCCTGCTTCAAGAAATCCTACTTGTGGAGACTGTTCACCAAGTTTCAATTACACACAAATATGCTATTGACAGAGGGAGAAGGCGACTATTCTCAATTTTTGTTGAAAGTTGGAGAAGACGCGATTTAAAAGAATGAAGACAATGAAATTGAAATCGCACAAGACATGCTTCTATCAGCAGAAACACTGGAGGATTGTATTGATTTCATCTATCCCACATTTGGCAATCCTGCAGAATTATTCTCCAAGAATTGTATCTTGGTTCCTCACAACGATACCATGAGTAGGATCAATTCTACATGCATCAGACGCTTCCTTGGAATCGTTAAGGAGTACTTTTCTTCCAATGCTGTCACTGAGGGAACTCATGATACTCACTTCCTAACAGGATTCCTCGATTCACTCGAGCTCTCTGGATTACCACCACACAAATTGGTGTTGAAAAAAGGATCTCAACTTGGAGCCGCCAAAGCTATGCAATAGAAGAAGGATGATTGTGGAAGAGCTACACAATAATCTGATCATTGCAAGAATCAACATGGGAGCCTTCAAAGATGACATCATTCTCATTCCTAGGATAGCACTCAATTTAACAGAAGGTGAAGACATTCCCCTTCAGCGGACCCAATTCCCCATTCAATCAAGTTTTACTATGACGATCCATAAAGCACAAGGACAAACAATGCAGAAGGTGTTGATGTACCTCGACAAACTGGTATTTCGAGGGTTATGGACCAAGCGCGCGCGGGCAGGTGTGACTGGTGTAGATGAGACTTGTTGGTCGGTGTGGGCAAGTTGGGCCAAAGGACCTGTGATTTGGCCTCCACTGCCCTATGTGGCAGGGAATTCCACAAATTCACGACTCTCTGGGTGAAAACGTTTTTTCTCACCTCAGTCTTAAATGGCCTCCCCTTTATTTAAAGAGTGTGGCCCCTAGTATCATATGTTTCTATATGATCCCCCGCATCCTTCTAAACTCCAGTGAATACAAGCCCAGTCTTTTCAATCTTTCCTCATATGACTGTCCCGCCATCCCAGGGATCAATCTCTTTGGTGTAACTAATGGCGTGGCTGTTTTTCAGAGGGAGATGGACAAACTTGTTGAACAGGAAAACCTTAAAGATACTTTCCCTTATCTTGATAATAGAACTATTGCAGGAAAAGACCAATCTGACCATGATGAAAATGTACAACGATTTTTAGATGTTGTACATTTGAAAAATCTAACATTAAATGAAGCTGTCAATAACATCAGTGTCATCAATTAATATTCTTGGTTATTGGGTTGGAAATGATATAATCAAGCCTGATCCAGAAAGACTCCGGTCACTCCAAGTTCCAGCTACATTAAACTCACTACGAAGGGTTCTTGGCATGTTTGCATATTATGCTAAATGGATACATTTTTCTGAGCAAAATCTTTCCCCCTTGACTCTACAGCAATTGGTGCCTTTACTTCTGTAAAGAAACAATTGGAATCTGTGACATAACACGCCATCGATGAGGATCTCCCCTTTGTTGTTGAATGCGATGCCTCTGATTTAGCAGCATCAAGGGCCTGTCTTAACAGGCTTTCTTATCTGATTAGAAAGTTGGGTTTATGCCATATCCCTATGCATGCTGAAGAAGGTATCCCTTCAAGGACTGGTTCAAATCAAATTACAATCAAACACGTATGCCTCCATTTCTGCAACTGATTAACGAGAGAAAATATTACAATCCTTTCTTACTATAACATGTATTGAACATAAAGATCAACAATAATAATAATAATAAAGATAATAATATCCTCTAATATCACTGACCTTGCTACCCACATTTCCCAAGAAATTGAAAAGATCTGTAAGGTTGGCAGTGTCATGCATGGGTACAATGAAGGACATGGGAGCTGGCGGCCATTCAGTTGGTTTGGTGGACTCGGGCACTGTGCTACTTTTTGTTAATCATCGCTCTGTTAATTTTGTTAATGCTCTCTCGCACTTTGCAAGAAAGGAGCGAGAGAGAAAACGGGGAATTACAGACCAGTTAGCCTGAATTCGGTGGTGGTGGAGTCAATGATTAAATAGGTAATAATGGGGCATTTGGATAGCAGTAAAAGGATTAGTCCAAGTCAGCATGGATTTATGAAAGGGAAATTATACTTGACTAATCTTCTGGAATTTTTTGAGGATGTTACAAGTAAAATGGATGAAGGGGAGCCAGTGGATGTAGTGAATCTAGACTTTCAGAAAGCCTTTGATAAGGTCCTGCATGGGAGATTGGTGACTAAAATTAGAGCACATGGTATTGGGGGTTGGGTGATGACGTGGATAGAAAATTGGTTGGCAGACCGGAAGCAAAGAGTAGGAGTGAATGGGTCCTTTTCAGAATGGTAGGCAGTGGCAAGTGGAGTGCCGCAAGGCTCGGTGTTGGGGCCGCAACTGTTAATAATAATAATAATATATTTTATTGTCATTGCACATAAGCGCAACGTGATTTGGTATGCAGCTTCCAACCGATGTCATAACATAAATCTATATTACTAAAAGTCTGATCCTGACCGCTTTTGGCACACTGTTTGTTTGATTTCCGAGAGAACGCCGCCACCTACGGCCGTCATTTTTGGCCACCTCGCTCAGAGTCCCCCTCCGCCTTTCAGGACCAGAGGATTTTTCTCATCGATGATAAATCAGAGAGATATTAATGTTTTTAAACGATTTGCCATTCTCTCTGCTGCCCCTGCTGGTGGGAGGGGGAGGGACTATAAAACCCGGAAGTGTTGTGCCTCACTCAGTCTCTTCAATATGGAGGAAGCCAGAGAGTTATGTTTCTCTGAGCTGTGAATAACACTGAACACATGTCTACTCAACTGTGAGTGCCCTTAATGTGGTTCTAAAATGCATGCAAAAAGTGTTTATTGGTTCTAAAATGCTTGCAAAAAGTGTATTGGTTCTAAAATGTTGGCAAAAAGTGTCTATTGGTTCTAAAATGCTTGCAAAAGGTGTCTCTATTGTTTCTAAAATGCTTGCAAAAAAGTCTATTGGTTCTAAAATGCTTGCAAAAAGTGTCTCTGTTGTTTCTAAAATGCTTGCAAAAAAATCTATTGGTTCTAAAGTGCTTGCAAAAAGTGTCTCTATTGGCTCTAAAATGCTTGCAAAAAGTGTCCATTGGTTCTAAAATGCTTGCAAAAAATGTATTGGTTCTAAAATATTGGCAAAAATGTCTCTATTGGCTCTAAAATGCATACGGAAAGTGTCTATTGGTTCTACAATGGTTGCAAAAAGTGTCTCTATGGTTTCTAAAATGCTTGCAAAAAGTCTCTATTGGTTCTAAAATGCTTGCAAAAAAAACTGTTGGTTCTAAAATGCTTGCAAAAAGTGTCTCTATTGGTTCTAAAATGCTTGCAAAAAGTGTCTATTGGCTAAAATGCAAAAAGTGTCTCTATTGGCTCTAAAATGCTTGCAAAAAGTGTCTCTATTGGCTCTAAAATGCTTGCAAAAAGTGTGTCTATTGGTTCTAAAATGCTCGCAAAAAATGTCTATTGGTTCTAAAATGCTTGGGGAAAATGTGTCTATTGGTTCTAAAACGCTTGCAGAAAGTGTCTTTTTTGGTTCTACAATATTTGCAAAAGGTGTCTATTGGTTCTAAAATGCTTGCAAAAGGCAAAAGGTGTCTCTATTGGTTCTAAAATGCTTGCAGAAAGTGTCTTTTTTTGGTTCTACAATGGTTGCAAAAAGTGTCTATTGGTTTTAAAATGCTTGCAGAAAGTGTCTTTTCTTGGTTCTTAAATGGTTGCAAAAAGTGTCTCTATTGGTTTTAAAATGCTTGCAAAAAGTGTCTCTATTGGTTCTACAATGGTTGCAGAAAGTGTGTTTTTTGGTTATGCAATGCTTGCAGAAAGTGTCTATTGGTTCTAAAATGCTTGCAAAGAGTGTCTATTGGTTCTAAAATGCTTGCAAAGAGTGTCTATTGGTTCTAAAATGCTTGCAAAGAGTGTCTATAGGTTCTAAAATGCTTGCAAAGAGTGTCTATAGGTTCTAAAATGCTTGCAAAGAGTGTCTATAGGTTCTAAAATGCTTGCAAAGAGTGTCTATAGGTTCTAAAATGCTTGCAAAGAGTGTCTATAGGTTCTAAAATGCTTGCAAAGAGTGTCTATTGGTTCTAAAATGCTTGCTTGAGTTCAGTTCATTGGCTATATTTAAGAGGGAGTTGGATGTGGCCCTTGTGGCAAAAGGGATCAGGAGGTATGGAGAGAAGGCGGGTACGGGATACTGAGTTGGATGATCAGCCATGATCATATCGAATGGCGGTGCAGGGTCGAAGGGCTGAATGGTCTACTCCTGCACCTGTTTTTTATGTTTATGTAAAATGGTTGCAAAGAGTGTCTCTATTGGTTCTAAAATGCTTGCAAAAACTGTCTCTATTGCTTCTAAAATGTGTGTGTGTGCGCGTCGTCTGTCAGTGCGTATGTGTGAGTGTCTGTGTATGTGTATGTGTGAGTGTCTGTGTATGTGTGTGAGTGTTTGACTGTGTGTCTGAGTGAGTATGAGTGTCTGTGAGTGTGTGTCTGCGTGAGTGTCTGAGTATCTGCATGAGTGAGTGTGTGTACGTGTTTGATTGTGTGAGTGTCTTTGTGTGTGTGTCTGGCTGCATGTGTGTGAGTGTCTTGTGTGTGTGTGTGTGTGTGTGTGTATGTGCACTCTGCTTGAAATGCTGTGAAATTGGCTTGGAGTGCTGTGAGATTGGACTTGCTGCCTCTACTCTGCTTGGTGTGCTTGTGAGGTTGGACTTGCGGCCCGCACTCTCCTTGGAGTGCGTTGAGGTTGGACTTGTAGCCTGCCCTCTGCTCGGAGTGCTGTGAGGTTGGACTTGTGGCCTGCACTCCATGATGACGTTTGAGGTAAATTCTCAGATTTTCTTTGTTAAAATTTGACCGCTTAATCTCTCTATATTAAAATTGTCTTTTTTTTAATATCAAAGGCAAAGTGTTATCAAAAGGCAGTGAGCAGCAGAACACCGCAAGAGACAGAACAAAAAAGAACTTAATAAATCGCATCTTTAACATTTAAATTGTTGTTATTTTAAGTCATTCACATTTTAAACTTTAATAAATCCCTTTTCCACTTGTCATGCCTGCGTGCTCTTCATCACAATATTAACCTAATAGGCAGGAATGGTTGCACTGTCGGAGAGCCACTAAGAGTGCATGGGGGGAGATTGAGGGGAGTTGAACTTAATGCATGTGGGGGAGGGGAATGGCATGGAGCAGACTGGGGGGTGAAGGGAGGATGGTTGACTGAGTGAACTGCCACCACCAGCCATGAGTGACTGGGCTGCCAGCCCACCAGCCATGAGTAAGTGAAATGCCAGCCCACCAGCTGTAAGTGACTGAAGTGCCAGCCCACCACCGATGACTTAGTAAACTGCCAGCCCACCTGCCATGACTCACTGAACTGCAAGTCCAAAAATCCATTCAGTCCACAATGTCCATACTAGCCCTCTGGAAACCAGTCCCTTCAGCACACAACAGACTGAGTGACTGAGCTGCCCGACCAGAGTGACTGAGCTGCCCGACCAGAGTGACTGATATGCCCGGCCAGAGTGACTGATGTGCCCGGCTTGAGTGACTGATGTGCCCGGCTTGAGTGACTGAGCTGCCCGGCCAGAGTGACTGATGTGCCCGGCCACAGTGACTGATGTGCCCGGCTTGAGTGACTGAGCTGCCCGGCCAGAGTGACTGATGTGCACGGCCAGAGTGACTGATGTGCCCGGCCAGAGTGACTGATGTGCCTGGCCAGAGTGACTGATGTGCCCGGCCAGAGTGACTGATGTGCCCGGCCACAGTGACTGATGTGCCCGGCTTGAGTGACTGAGCTGCCCGGCCAGAGTGACTGAGCTGCCAGCCCAAGAATCCATTCAGCCCACAATGTCCATACTAGCCCTCTGGAAACCAGTCCATTTGACCGACAACACACATACTAGCGCAACAGAATGTCCCCCCCCCCCCTCCACTGACCAGCAATATTGGAATTGGTGCAGAGGTGGAATATTGCATTGGGGGACCACCCCTCCCATGTGAAGCTGGGACCCAACGGGTCCCTCTTAGTCTAGTAACTAATAAAATTTGTATTTTGATATCCCGAGAACCTGGATTGTAAAAAGAACAGTAAAACAGTCAAAACAGTTTAACAGACTAAAGTGCAGATGTGTCTGTGCGACGTGACCATCCGAGGGAGACAGTCCAGGGGGGATGGGGGGCACTCAGCAGGGCCGGTTCAGAGCCGCTATAACTCTGGGAATGAAGTTGTTACTGAGTGTGGAGGTTCGGGTGTAGAAGGCCTTGTAACGTCTGCCGGAGGGAAGTAGTTCGAACAGTCCGTTACAAGGGTGTGAGGAGTTTTTATGGTAGATGCCCTCCAAGGCTGATAGCTGTGTCCCAATCATCCTCTGCGCTCTGTGGACGATGCGCTGAAGAGCTCTCCTCTCCGCCTCCGTGCAGCTGAGATACCACACAGAGATGCCATGCATTAATATGCTCTCTGTGGTGCAGCGGTAGAAGGTTGTCAGCAGCTGTTGGGGCAGACCAGTCTTTTTTAATGTCCTCGGGAAGAACAGTCGTTGCTGTGCCTTCTTGACCAGCACAGCAGTGTTGGTGGACCATATTGTAGATTAGTGCATGTTCCTTTAACCATAGTGACCTCCCCAGTACTAACCACTCCCCATTGTCTCCAGTATAATTGTAGTGTCCCCACCTCTAGCTCGCTCTCTAGCTCCAGTGATGACCACGGACAGCTACAGCATAGTGCAAAAGAGTTACTTTAATAAACAGTTACAGTAAAAGACTTGTGTGTGCAGTAAGTCATTTTACATGGTGTCACATCGGTAGACCTGCGTCTCCTGTTTATCGGTTTTTGTTTTATTATTTCTTTCTCCCAGTCCTTCCCTCCGTTCGTTTTATCATGTCCCACTCCTGTCGTCGACCAGACACGTTGGTTTTCGACACGGACATTGTCCATCGCTGGACCGTGTTCCAGCGCGATTTCGAACACTACATTGCCATTGCCCATCCTGATGCCACTCCTGCTGTACAGGCTCACCTGTTGCTCAACCTTGCGGGACCTGCAGCTATGGATCAGTATGCATCGTTCCATTTCGCCGCCGGAGAGGACCGCAACGACCCGGTATGTCTCATCGCTAAGTTCACTGCCCTCTGTGATATACCCACCAACAACATCATAGAACGCTTCAAATTCTTCCAGAGGCAGCAGCTGCCAGGCGAGCCTGTCGGCACTTATATTGCCGCCTTGCATCACCTGGCTCAGCGCTGCCGCCTTGACACAATCACCCCTGACGAATTAATTAGGGACGTCCTGGTTAATGGTCTCCGCAACGATAGACTGCGTGAGCAGCTCCTAGTGAAACCCGATCTGACGCTGCGGGATGCTATGTATGCTGCCCGCATGTCCGAAGCCGTTGGTGCTGTGTCCAGACCGGCCTCCCAGGACATCAACTTCACCGGTCAAGCCGGTCGCCTGACTACCCGACGAAACCCACCGGCCCTCCCCATAAAGGTCGCCACCTCGACTGTCCCGCGCCGTTGCCCTAACTGTCATTTTACAGCACATCCCTCAAACGTTTGCCCCGCACAGGGCAAGACCTGTCTTTCCTGTGGCAAGCTCAACCATTTTTCTGCCGCCTGCCGTTCCCGTGGGAAGCCAGTCCCTGCTCCGAGAAGGAGTCTAAACAACCTCGCCGATCTGAACAACATTGCACTCCCTGATAGCGCTCTGCTTTCTCAGTACGAGCTGGAGGAGCTCCCAGACTCTGATGCACTCCCCTCCCATGAAGATCCAACTATTTTTTCACTCTTGGGTGCACCTGCTCTGATTACGGATCCCTCTGTGCATGTTACTGTGAACGGCCATTCCTTTTCAGCCAAGGTCGATACTGGCGCTTTCGCCAATGTTATGTCAATAAGCCTTTTCAAGCAGATCAGATCTGGTGAGAAAGTTCTTCCTGGCGACACCTGCCTCCATGCCTACGGGGGGGGGGCGTCCTGGTTCCCGTGGGTAAGGCAACTCTTATCTGCACAGTTCTAGAGACCTCTCGGCCCCTCACTTTCCACCTTCTGGACTCTGACAACGTCACCCTGCTGGGCGCCCGTGCGTGTCAGGACCTGGGGTTAGTCTCATTCCACCACAGCATTCACCTGGTGCAGGCCCCCATGGACCCACTGACCGAGTACCCCGACCGCTTTGATGACGTTCTGGGCAAACTGCCCTGTGACTATAAAATTGTTGTCGACCCGAGGGTCGACCCGGTGATTCGGCCAGCACACCGCGTCTCCTTTGCAATGAAGGGCCGCGTGGAATCTACTCTGCGCGATATGGTGACCATGGGCATCCTCAAGGAGGTGAGCGCTCCCACCAGGTGGGTCTCCACCATGGTCGTCGCCGCCAAGAAGGACAAAAGCGAAATCCGGATCTGCATCAACCCCAAGGACCTCAACCTTGCCATCAAGCGGCCCCACTACCCCATGCGGACGGTAGAGGACGTTGCTGCACAGGTCGGCCCTGCCACTGTCTTTTCTGTCCTAGATGCCAAGAGCTCCTTCTGGCAGATCCCTCTGGACGAACGCTCCTCATTTCTCACTACCTTCAGCACTCCCTTCGGCCGGTTCCGTTTCCTCCGCATGCCGTTTGGGATCAACTCTGCCAGCGAGGTTTTCCAGCGCACCATGGAACAGCTGTTTGCCGGCTTACCGTGCGCCATCATCGTGGATGACATTCTGGTGTACGGGAGGGACGTTGCTGAGCACGACCTGAACCTCCGCAAAGTCCTGGACAGGGCGCGGGTGATAAATCTCAAGCTGAACCCGAAGAAATATCGATTCCGGGTCCCGGAAGTCACTTACGTTGGCCATGTCTTCATGGCAGGGGGTCTCAAGCCCGACCCCCAGAAAACGTCAGCGGTCACAGATATGCCCGCTCCTACCGACGTCCCCGGCCTGCAGCGCTTCCTGGGCATGGTCAATTACCTGGGTAAGTTCATACCCGACCTCAGTGAGCTGAGTGCCCCCCTGCGCGAACTGATCAAAAAGGACTCCGCGTGGGTCTGGCTCCCGCACCACCAGTCGGCTTTTGTGCCTCTGAAGTTGAAGCTTGCCGCTACCCCGACTTTGAAATTTTTCGATCTGCACCGACCCATCATCCTCACTTGCGATGCCTCCAAGTTCGGTCTCGGTGCCGCTTGTCTGCAGCTCCACGACGGCCTTCAGCTGCCCGTCTCCTACGCTTCTCGCACCATGACCCCTGCCGAGCAGCGCTATGCCCAGATTGAAAAAGAACTGCTTGCCGTGGTCTTCGCTTGCTCCAAGTTTAAAGACTACATCCTCGGCAACTCTTTCACCATCGAGACTGACCACCAGCCGTTGGTGACAATCCTGAATAAACCCATCCATGTTGCTTCTTCCCGGTTGCAGCGCATGATGCTGCAGCTCCAGCGTTTCACGTTCCAGATCGTCTACCGTAAGGGCAAAGACATGTTTGTAGCTGACACCCTGTCCCGTGCTCCGCTGCCTTCCGTTGTCCGTCACCCGTACGAATCCTCGGACCTTCTGGTACTAAACGTCAACATTGTTCCCTCACAGCAGATGCAGTCCCTGGTGCAACACACTGCTGATGATCCTGCCCTGCAACAACTTGCGGACGTTATCCGCCGTGGTTGGCCTGACCGTCGCTCCGAACTGCCTGCTGGCGCTGTACCTTACTTCCTCGTTCGCGATGAACTGGTGCTTCACGCCGGCGTGGTGGTAAAGGGTCACAAAGTCGTGGTGCCTGCCGCACTGCGGGATCATTATTTCCAGGCTGCTCACAGCGGCCACCCTGGGGTGGAAGCTACTTTATCCCATGCCCAAAGCCAATTCTACTGGCCAGGTATGGCTCAGGACATCCGTGACAGGGTCTCCGCCTGCGCTGCCTGCAACACCCTGCACCCCCATCAGCAGCGCCAGCCTCTCCTGCAGCCGCTGGCTCCAGAGCTCCCATGGATGGCCGTTGCCACCGACCTCTTTGAGTGGCGCGGAAAGCACTTCCTGGTCCTGGTGGACACCTATTCCAGCTGGTTCGAGGTCGATCAGCTGACCTCCACCACTGTCATCGGGAAGCTTCGCCGCCACTTCTCCACCTTCGGCTCCCCGGTGACCCTCCGGTCCGACAACGGCAGCCAGTTCTCCAGCGACGAGTTTAAAACCTTTGCTGCCCGTTGGAACTTTCACCACATTACCAGCAGCCCCGAGTTTCCTCAAAGCAACGGACTTGCTGAGCGGGCCGTACGTAGCGCCAAGGAGCTGCTGGAACACTGCCGCCTGTTCCGTGTTGATTTCCACCTTGCCCTGCTCAACCTCCGCAACATTTCCCGCGACCCCGCGCTCGGTTTCCCTGCCCAGCGCCTTATGTCACGCACCACCAGACCTCCCCTGCCAGTCTCCCAGCAGTCCCTCAAGCCCTCTGTACAGAATCCTGCCACTGTCACTGAGCGCATTGTCAAAAAACAGGCCATCCAGAAGCGCTCCTTCGACAAATCCGCCCGGCCCCTTCCCCGTCTGTTCCCAGGGCAGGTTGTCCGTATGCAGTCCCCCTCTGGCCACTACCGCCTGGCCGTCGTAGTCGGCGACGCCGGTTCTCCGCGCTCCTACTTCGTCGACTACGAGGGGACTGTCTACCGTCGCTCCCGCCAGCACCTGCTGCTTGTGGATGAGCCCACTCCGCCTCCCGCGGATCCTTCCCACCCCCCCATTTCTTCTCGACCTCCCGTTTCCCCTCACGCCCCGACAACACCTCGCATGCCGCGCACCCTACCCTCGCAACTGTCCGCACGTTCCCCTGCCTCGCCTGCCCAGCCTGTCTCTCCGCCCGGAGCCCCGCGTTCCCCTCCGCCCGCCTTTCCTGCCGATCCCCCGGCTGCTGTCCCTTCTGTTCCCGACGATGAGGAGGAGGGCGGCTTACGCACCCGCTCTGGCCTGCTGGTCAAGCCGCCGGTCCGCTACGGGGAGCTCGCATAGTGTTGTACTGTTGCCGGTGCGGTTGATGTTCGTAGCGTATGAGCCGTGGTCACTCTGTATAGTACCTGCCATGCTTTTGTTTCTAAGAGGAAGGATGTAGATTAGTGCATGTTCCTTTAACCATAGTGACCTCCCCAGTACTAACCACTCCCCATTGTCTCCAGTATAATTGTAGTGTCCCCACCTCTAGCTCGCTAGAGGATGTTAGGAGGTTGCAGGGTGACCTGGACAGGTTGAATGAGTGGGCAGATGCGTGGCAGATGCAGTATAATATAGATATATGTGAGGTTATACACTTTGGTGGCACAAACAAGGAGGCAAATTATTATCTCAATGGAGTTAGGTTAGGTAAGGGGGAGGTGCAACGAGACTTGGGCGTCCTTGTACACCGGTCACTGAAAGTTGGCGTGCAGGTACAGCAGGCAGTGAAGAAAGCTAATGCAATGTTGGCCTTCATAACAAGAGGATTTCAGTATATAAGTAGAGAGGTTCTTCTGCAGTTGTATAGGGCTCTGGTAAAACCACATCTGGAGTATTGGTAACAGCTTTGGTCTCCTAATTTGAGGAAAGATATCCTTGTGATTGAGGCAGTACAGCGTAGGTTCACAAGATTGATCCCTGGGATGGCGGGACTGTCATATGAGGTAAGATTGAAAAGACTAGGCTTGTATTCACTGGAGTTTAGAAGGATGAGGGGGCTCATTTAGAAACATATAAAATTATAAAAGAACTGGACAAGCTAGATGCAGGAAAAATGTTCCCAATGTTGGGTGAGTCCAGAACCAGGGGCCACCCACTTAGAATAAAGGGGAGGCCATTTAAGACTGAGGTGAGAATAAACTTTTTCACCCAGAGAGTTGTGAATTTGTGGAATTCCCTGCCACAGAGGGCAGCGGAGGCCAAATCACAGGTCCTTTGGCCCAACTTGCCCACACCGACCAACAAGTCCCATCTACACCAATCGTACCTGCCCGCGCTTGGTCCATAACCCTCCAAACCTGTCCTATCCACGTACCTGTCTGTTTATTAAACGATGGGATAGTCCCAGCCTCAACTACGTCCTCGGACAGCTTGTTCCATACACTCACCACCATCTATGTGAAAAAGTTACCCCTCAGATTCCTATTAAATCTTTTCCACTTCACCTTGAACCCATGTCCTCTGGTCCTCGGTTCCCCTACTCTGGGCAGAATCAGGGCATCTACCTGATCTATTCCCCTCATGGTTTTGTACACCTTTCATTCCCCTGCGCTCCAGACCCAACCTACTCAACCTCTCCCTGTAGCTCACAATCTCTAGTACTTTGTGTCTTCTCCACAGATGCTGCCTGACCCTTGACCACCCTTCCTCCGTGAGGTAGGCCCGGTTCACCCTGGGGGGGGGGGGGGGAGGGGGGACGACGGGTGGAAGCGAACTGGGAGAAAGGGTTAGGGGGTGAGTGGGAGTAGTGGAAGAAGTGGTTGAGAGGGGGAAGGGCAGTAGGTGAGTGGGGGGGGGGGGGTGAATGGGGGTGAGTGAGGGGGGGGGGTGTGGGGGGGGTGAGTGTGAGGGGGGGTGAGTGAGGGGGGGGTGAGAGATGGGGGTGAGTGAGGGGGGGTGACTGAGGGCGGGGTGACTGAGGGGGGGGGACAGACAGAGGGGGTGGAAGGGGTGAGTGGGAGAAGGCTGAGTGGGGGTAAGGGGGATGAGTGGGTGAGTGGGTCAGTGGGGGGATAGGGTGAGGGGGCGAGTGGGGAATGGGGTGAGTGGGGAAGGGGAGGGGGGAGGGGGGCAGGGGTGAGTGGGGGTGGGGTGTGTGGGGAGGGGTGAGTGGGGGGGGGGACGGGGGGGGAGAGTAGTGGGGAAGGAGTGGTAGTGGTGAGTGGGGGTGGGGGTAGGGGTGAGTGGGAGGAAGGGGTGAGTGACGGGGATGGGGGGCTGATTGGGGGCGAGGGGTGAGTGAGGTAGTGGGTGAGTGAGGTAGTGGGTAAATGAGGGGGATGAGTGAGGGGGGGCGTGAGTGAGTGAGTGGGGGTGAGTGAGTGGGGAAGGGGTGAATAGGGAGGGGGTGAGTGGCGAGGGGTGAGTGGGGAATTGGGAGGGTGGGGGAGGGGGTGAGTGGGTCAGTGGGGCGATAGGGTGAGGGGGGGTGAGTGGGGCAGGGGAGGGGGCGCGAGTGGGTAAGGGGGTGAGTGGGGAAGGGGGGTGAGTGAGGGGAGGGGGGTGGATGAGTGGGACGATAGGGTGAGGGGAGGTTGGGGGGAGGGGTGAGTGGGAGTGGGGAGGGTGAGTAGGAGTGGGGAAGGGGGTGAATGGGGAAGTGGGAGGGTGGGGAAGGGGGTTAGGGGTGAGAGGGGGCGGATGACCGCATCGAGCCAACCGTCCCTCGTCCACCCAGCCCCTTCCAAAAGCCCCGCCCCGCGACGTCAGAAAGCCCCGCCCGGCGCCGTGACGTCCGACAGTCCCGCCCCGTCCGGCGCAATGACGTCACCGCCAATACGAGGCTGTTGCTTCGGGAAGAACTTGCAAGATGGCGGCTTTTTTTTAAATTTCGAATGTGGACACAAAATATCCGCTATAAAGGACACCAAATGCTGGAGTAACTCAGCGGGACAGACACACAGGCGGGCAACATCTCTGGAGAGAAGGAACTGGGCGACGTTTCAGGTCGAGACCCTTCTTCAGACTGAAGGTAGACACAAAAAAAACAAAACAAAACAAAATGCTGGAGTAACTTTGTCCTAGAGTGTGGAAACACAGGCCCTTCGGCCCAACATGACCTTGATGAATAAGGGGAGGGCCGATTCAAGATTCAAAATTGGATTTTATTGTCACTTAACCAAATAAGGTGCAGTGAAATGAATGAATGAATACGTTTATTGGCCAAGTGCGTTCATATAGGGTGATTTCATGAAAGGTCACTGGAGCGTAGATCCGCACCCACGTGACCGAAAATCTCAACTGGAGTACATGCTATACATCGGTACATGTTAGTGGATGGGAAAACACGCATTTCCCACCCGTTAAAAACATAGAAAACGGCCAGGTTTTGATCTGCAATTTATTGTGCCAGTCGGGGTGACCGTGAGGCACAGCTACCTAGATTTACAGTAAAAAAAAAAGATAGAAACTATGGTAAATTAAAGAGGGAGCTGAAGGTGCCAATCCAGCGGAAGTGAACAGCGGACATTTGCCGTGGAGATTTAAAGGTCCAAAATATCGGGAATTATCGCGTTTGCTCGCTGAATTTCATCAAAAGTAAGTCAATAATGCCTTACTTTTGATGAAATAAACACAAATAATGCCCTACTTGATGAAATGCAGTGAGCAAACGCGATAATTCCCAATATTTTCAATGTTTACCAAGCGCTTTAGCTGCTGTAGTCCCTTCAGTTCTCGCTTCTCTATACGTTCATTTCGCTTCATGTTTGGAATTCTAAAGTTGGGTACGTGTCTCTCACACTTACCCCGACTCCCACAATTTTTTTTCAGCATAAAAATTCAACATTTTGGCGTTTTTTAACAGGTAGGAAAGTACGCGTTTCTAGCATTAATAACATATACCGGATGTGACGGATGTCTTCCAGTTGGATTTAGCGGGTCCGTGCGTCGAGCCCTATGACCCAGTGACCTTTCGTGCAACCACCCGACACAAGAAATTTGCCTCGGTGCTACGCTCGCAAGTAACAACACGACACACAGTAGCAATTAAGAATGACATATAAAAAATGAATTATTTGAGTTACCAACTGGGTGGACAGAAATGAGGAAACATTTTTTCACCCTGACAGCTGTGAATCTGTGGAATTCTCTGCCACAGAAGGCAGTGGAGGCCGATTCTCCAGACGCTTTCGAGAGGGAGTTGGACAGACCTCTTAAAGATAGTGGAGTCAAGGGATATGGGGAGAAGGCAGGAACAGGGTACTGGTTGTGGATGATCGGCCGTGATCACAGTGAATGGCAGTGCTTGCGCGAAGGGCCAAATGGCCTACTCCTGCACCTATTGTCTATAAAATGCCGAAGAAACTCAGCAGGTGAGGCAGCATCCATGGAGAAAAGGGATGGGTGATGTTTCGGGTTGAGACCCTTCTTCAGACTTCTGGGTCTCGACCCGAAATGTCACCCATTCCTTCTCTCCATGGATGATGCCTCACCTGATGAGTTTCTCTAGCGTTTTGTGTCTACCTTTGATTTCATCCAGCATCTGCAGTTCTTTCTCACACTTCTTCAGACTGATGTCAGGGGAGGGTTAGGGTTAGCTCGGATAGAGGCTTCGAAGGTCGAGCTACGCTCCCCTGTCCCGACCCGCATCTGGTCCATCATGGGGAGGAGTGGGGGGGGGGACATGTGGGGGAAAGAGCATAAATTCCACACGGACAGGCCCTTCGGCCTCTCTTGTCTGGGGGCTTTCTGCAACACAATCTTGCACTGTTCTGCACTGGATATTTATTGCGTTGATCATCACCGTACACTGTTTGCTCTAGCGACTGCGTGTGAACGGGCGATTTAATCACCTCCTGGTCAATGTGCCAAACAACAAATTAATGAAGCATCTGGAACACTGTTCTCCTGGGTTGCTGCAGGCTGAAGCATCAAAATACTAACTTGTTGAGCCCCGTCAGTCCCACAGCACAGAAACACAGCTAGGGCTATAGAAGCCAGTCCCACATGCCCGCGTCTCTGCCTTTCCCACCCGTGCCTTTAGAAAGAAGACGAGGAGGAATTTCTTTAGCTGGGAGGGTGGTGAATCTGTGTAATTCATTGCCACAGACGGCGGTGGAGGCCAAGATTTTAGATTTTAGAGATACCGCGTGGAAACAGGCCCTTCGGGCAGTCAGAGCCTTGGTAGTTGGAGACTCCATCGTGAGAGGTATAGACAGGGGTTTCTGCAGCAACAGGCGGGATTCAAGGATGGTGTGTTGCCTCCCTGGTGCCAGGATCCAGGATGTCACTGACCGATTGCAGAGCATCCTCAAGGGTGAAGGTGAGCAGCCGGAAGTGGTAGTGCATGTCAGCACAAATGACGTGGGGAAGAAGAGGAAAGACATTCTGCAGCGTGAGCAGGGCGGTGGAGTCGTACCCCAAAACACCTGACTTCAACTCCTTGATTTCTTGTGTATGAACTCCGACTCCGACCCTGATCTCTAGGTGTAATATTTCTAAATCTGCTATGATGACATTATGCAAGATGACATTTCATAAGAACCACATGAATAATCAGGCTGCCTTTTAAACCCATGCCCTTAAAGTTTTGAGTCTAATGGTTGCAGCTATGCTATTGTGGCTTTTTTATTATTTGAAAAAATAAACATAATTCATTTTGCTAAAAGAAAAAAAAAATACAAAAAGGACTTTGACTAAATTAAAATGTCATTGAATTTACTAAAAATTATAAAAGCATCGCTCCAAACTTTATTAAACTAAGGCCACTTGTATATGCTAAATGGCTAAATGAAGACAAAATAAAATTCTCGTGCAATAGAAATTAAAAGTAAGTGCATGGGTAGATAAGTTTGCTCCAAAAGTACTTACCTAAAATGTATTAATAACTTGTCCTTCGGAACAGAATTGCTTCTGACAGACTGAAGAAGGGTTTCGGCCCGAAACATTGCCTATCTCCTTCGCTCCACAGATGCTGCTGCACCCGCTGAGTTTCTCCAGCATTTTGGTGTGCTTCTGACGTCTTTCATTGAAGACCTGAAATCTGATTTAATTTTTTTAGTGCGGTGGTGTGGCTGTTGCCATTATAGCCACAAATTTTACTATTTCTGGATAAGCAGGTATGACGGGAAATTATAAACCAATTTGCCTGACATCGGTGGTGGGGAAGATGCTGGAGTCAATTATTAAAGAAGTAATAATAGCGCATTTGGATAGCAGTAAAAGGATTGGTCCATTCAGCATGGTTTATGAAGGGGAAATCCTGCTTGACTAATCTGGAATCTTTTGAGGATGTGACAATTAAAATTGATGAAGAACGGGGTGTTTGGGAGATGGGTGGACAAAGGCCAGAAATGGGAAGAACAGGAAAGGCTGTGACAATATTAATAGGCGCAGGAGCAGGCCATTCAGCCCTTCAGGCCAGCACCGCCATTCAATGTGATCATGGCTGATCATCCACAATCAGTACTCAGTTCCTGTCTTCTCCCCATATCCCCTGACTCTGCTATCTTTAAGAGCCCCATCTAGCTCTCTCTTGAAAGTATCCAGAAAACCAGCCTCCACCGCCCTCTGAGGCAGATAATTCCACAGACTCACAACTCTCTGTGTGAAAAAGTATTTCCTCACTCTGCTTTAAATGGCTTACCCCATATTCTTAAACTGTGGCCCAAGGTTCTGGACTCCCCCAACATAGGGAACATGTTTCCTGCCTCCAGCATGTCCAAACCCTAAATAATCTTATATGTTTCAATAAGATCCCCTCTCATCTTTCTATCAGAGTATACAAGCCCAGCCGCTCCATTCTTTCAGCATATTGACAGTCCCGCCATCCCGGGAATTAACCTTGTGAACCTAGGCTGCACTCCCTCAAAGGCAAGAATGCCATTCCTCAAATTTGGAGACCAAAACTGCACACAATACTCCAGGTGTGTTCTCTCTATTGCCCTGCACAACTGCAGAAGGAGCTATTTGCTCCTATACGCAACTCCTCTTGTTATGAAGGCCAACATGCCATTCACTTTCTTCACTGCCTGCTGTACCTGCATGCTTACTTAAGTAAGTAAGTAAATAAGTTTATTGGCCAAGTATTTACATACAAGGAATGTATGCTACGCCCACATGTAACAACATGACATACAGTGACAGTTACGAATGATTCAGAACACTAAACATTAATAATAATAAAACATTAATGATAAAATACCATTGATCAAGCATGTGAACCAACAAAAATACCAGATCAAGGCTACGATTTTTGGCTGTTCACCGGAGGCTACAGACCTGATTTGGATTTCTGGCTGGCTCTCCTGTTTTTACTACCAAAGTGGATGACCCAGATCGAGATTTTTGGCTGCTCAGTAGAGGCAACCTCCTTTTTAATAGTGCTCGGATTAAACTGCTTAGTTACCACCTCTCGCTTAATTTTGGTCAATGAAGCCAGCCTGGCATATATTTCATGCTTTTTGATAAAGCAACAAATGACAGTTGGTCACATTTATCCCCATGTCATGAGCTTTCATTGAACTGCAAACAAGGACCCCCAGATCCCAGTGTCAACCTCGGAGGACCAAGCGCAGCTTGGTGATCGCTTCAAAATAAAGTACAAAGTCTTCCACCAATTTATCCACAATTGACATGCATCAAAATTACAATATTTGTATATCTAAAGTTATACTGCAATTTCCTGTTCCCATAATAACTTACCTTTTTCAGTCTTCCGAGCGTCCAACTTTTGTCAACTAATCGCTTCCTCTTCACTCCTAATTTGCAATGCTGCTCCAGGTCACAACTTTGGTCTAACTAATTGTTCCTCATCAAAAAGTGGCTATGGTTACTATATATGATCAGGTCCTCCATCACCCAGATCCTCTGGCCACTAGTACACCTATGAACATTGTTTGTTGACCTCCTTTAGTGAAGACGGCTGCCAAAGTAACCTGTTCACTCATCTGAATTTCACTTGGTTTATAATATTCGCACATTCTTCTCTTTTCCCCCCGTATTGTCTTTTTAGTTATCTCTGATCTTCTGTTGCTCTGTTCCTAACGTCTTAGTTCAAACATTACACCATCTTGCTCATACCTTCTTTGATCTACTTGAAGTTGAATTCCCCTTGTCAGCCACGGGTTGCCCCTTACTCCCCTTTGGGGAATTCTTACCGAAGCTCTATCAGCTTTTTATTCTTAACTTTTATGACTTCCCTTGTCAATCCACCGTTTTCCGTCTTCAGAGGTCCAACTTTGGTTCTTAACTAATTTTTTCTCTTCACATTCTACAAAGAAAAGCTTTATATCTGTTTTATATTTGGCTAGCTCCCTGTGGACAGCCGGGCAACGTCTTTCTAACGCTGCTTTTTGCTGTGGCTATTATTCCCAGAAATGACAGTTTAGGTGGTCATTTAAGATGGCTTGCATGACGCGTGCGATAATGTGCTCGGACGAAGTGCTTAGTTACCAGTCGGAATTATGGTATTTGAAGCATTCACATATTATTTCTGCTTCAAATAAAGTCACAAACTAAACATATTCACCAATCAAGACATGATATATACCACAATGACATGCATCAAAATTACAATACAGTATCTCATCTATTTTTATACGTTGCAATGAATGCAATTTCTATTATCTCTTTCCACTTCCAAACAAAAATATGGTTATTCAGCGTATGATCAACCTCGGTGAGACCAAGCGCAGGCTTGGTGATCGCTTCGCCTTCAGTCCCATCAGTCTACCCACACCATTTCCTGCCTAATGTGGATTTCCTTGGTGAAATGGGAAAAGGGGGAAACTAGTCCCGTTCAGGTGGGGCACAGGGAAGAGAGAGGAAAAAAATGGGATAGACACAAAAAGCTGGAATAAGTCAGCAGGTCTGACAGCATCTCTGGGAAAAAGAAATGGGTGATGTTTTGGATCGAGACCCTTCCTCAGGGAAGATGAAAGATGAAAACTTGAGATATGGAAGGGTGAGGTGTGAAAATGACACAACAAAGCAAAAGCTAAGGATATGCAAAAAAATGACGCTGTTAAAGGAAACAGGCCTTTGTTAGCTGTGGGCTAGGTGAAATCAAGTTACAGGCAATGAGACTCAACAAGATGACTTTGAAGCTGGTATGACTTGGGTGGGGGAGGAATGGAGAGAGAGGAGATGTAAGGGTTACTTGAAGTTAGAGAAATCAATATTCATACCGCAATAAATAATAGGGAGGTAGGTTGGATAGTTAATTTAACCTAGAGAATTACATTTCTCAACTCGAAACGAAGTTTGACAAGTAGCCAAGTGTCCTGACCTGAAACGTTGCCCTTATTTTTTGCCCAGCACTTTGTGCCTATCTTTGGCAGACATAAGGAACTGCAGATGCTGGTTCATACACAAAACGACACAAGGTGCTGGAGGCAGCTTCTGTGGAGAACATGGATAGGTGACGTTTCACAGAGTGCTGGAGTAACTCAGCAGGTCAGGCAGCATCTCTGGTCAACGTGGATAGGTGATGTTTCAGGTCTGAAGAAGGGACGTGACCCAAAAAAACCGTCCCCTATCCATGTTCCCCACAGACAGACACAAAATGCTGGAGTATTTCAGCGGGACAGGCAGCATCTCTGGAGAGAAGGAACCTTCTTCAGACTGAGAGTCACAAGCGAGGGAGACACCGAGATAAGGAAGTGTAAGGTGTTACTCCAACATTCTATATTATCTGAATGGTATCAGGTTAAGAAAATGGCAAGTGTAACGTGACCTGGGTGTCTTTGTACATCAGTCACTGAGGGTAAGCATGCAGGTACAGCAGGCAGTGAAGAAAGCCTGCATATTGGCCTTCATAATGAGAGGTTGAGGTTAGGAGAAAAGTGGTCTTTCTATAGTTGTACAGGGAACTGGTGAGATCACACCTGGAGTATTGTGTGCAGTTTTGGTCTCCTAATTTGAAAAAGGTCATTTTACGGTGCAGCGTCTCTGGTCATCTGACTGTAGCGCCCCCCTGGGGGCTGGAGGCCACTGTGCAGCGCCCCCCTGTCGGTTGAAGGGAGCAGTATAGCGCTTATGGTCCTCCCTCGGATTGGCGGTGACGTCAGGGCGCCAGTCATGGGGCGGATGACGATGGGCGGTTGATGTCACGACAGCGGGCTGACATCAAGAAGCCGAGCGAGTGGACGTCACGACACCGGGCAGACATGTGGGCGCTTGCAAGATTCGTGGATACTCTGCGTCCTATGGTGCGGTGCCCCCCTTCATCCTCTGCCTCACCCCACCCTCGCACCCCCCCCCCCCCCTCTCCCCTCCACGTCCCCATTCCCCCCCTTCAAGCACTAGTAATGTTCACACGTTAGCAATGTCCTGTTTGCCAGCTTGTTGACCCTCTGTGTCCCCCTCCTGCAGAGTTTAGGAGCCGTAGCTGTGGACGGAGAGACGGGGACGTGAGCCACCTTTGAGGGCGACCAGGGTGCCGGTGAGCCACCCCCTCCGGGCTGAGCTTCGAGGGGCTGAGTTTTGGTGGAGGACCACATGACGGAGCACAACAAGGAGAAATGTTATGAGTGCGATGTGTGTGGCAAGGCCTTGCAGCACCCGAGCCTGCTGGAGATCCACTGGCGGGTGCACACGGGAGAACGCCCCTTCGACTGCTCGGAGTGCGGCAAGAGCTTCACCCGCTATGACAGCCTTCTGCGGCACAACCGCGTGCATTCCAGCAAGAGGCCCTTTGGCTGCTCCGACTGCGGCAAGAGCTTCAAGACGACGAATGAACTGAAGGTCCACCGGCGAGTGCACACAGGCAAGGAGCCCTATGGCTGCTCCACCTGTGGCAAGAGCTTCAAGACGAAGAATGAGCTGAAAATCCACCAGCGGGTTCACACAGGCGAGAAGCCCTATGGCTGCTCCACCTGTGGCAAGAGCTTTGCCCGGTCGTCGGGGCTATGGCAGCACCGGCGGGTGCACAGCAGTGAGCGGCCCTTCACCTGCTCTGACTGTGGCAAAGGCTTCAAGTCGTCCACGGACCTGAAATTGCACAGGCGCCTGCACACCGGGGAGCGCCCCTACACCTGCAGCGACTGTGGCAAGGGCTTCACCTGCTCCAAAATGCTGCTGGAGCACCAATGCACGCACACTGGCGAGTGCCCCTTCACCTGCGGCCAGTGCGGCAAGGGCTTCATCTACTCCTCCAAGCTGTTGTACCACCAGCGGGTGCACTCCGGCAAGAGGCCCTTTGGCTGTTCTGACTGCGCCAAGGACTTTAAGACGGCGCAGGAGTTGAAGAACCATGGGCGGATGCATTCGGGCGAGAAGCCCTATGGCTGTTCCACCTGCGGCAAGAGCTTTGCCCGGTTGACTGGGCTACAACAGCACCGGCGGATGCACAGCGGTGAGCGGCCCTTCACCTGCTCCGTCTGTGACAAATGCTTCTCCCGCTCCGACAGGCTGCTGGACCACCAGCGCACCCACACCGGCGAGCGCCCCTTCACCTGCGCCCAGTGCGGCAAGGGCTTCACCAACTCCAGCAGCCTGCTGTCCCACCAGCGGGTGCACGCCGGCGACCGTCCCTTCCCCAGCCCGGTGTGTGGAGAGCTCTTTGCCATGGCCTCCCACACCCTGTCTCACCAGCACGTGCACACCAGTGACCAGCCCTACGACCGCGTTGAGGCATTTGACAGGTCACGGGGGTTGCTGGGACACCGGCGGGCCTACGACGGCGAGCGGCTGTTCCCACTGGGGCAAGCGTTTCAAGCGCGTACGGGGGCTGCGGGAGCACCAGCGGATACACAGACCATGATGGAGAAGGTGAGGTCAGACTCTACGATGGCAGTATAAAACTGGACCATCATTACTTGTGGCAGATTGTGTTTTATCAGCTGTCGTAGGAAATACTTCCTCGGTTGGGACTTTTTGACTGTGGAGTCGATGGTTACCTCCCTTTGATCCATCCAACAATGATCTATTTAAAATGTCTACATTTTCCTTGAACTCCATTCCCTTTGACCTGTTTTCACTCCTTACACTTCCTTATCTCAGTACCTCCCATCAGTCTGAAGAAGGGTGTTGACCCGAAACGTCACGCATTCCTTCTCTCCACAGACGTTGCCCGTCCCGCTGAGTGACTCCAGTACTGTGTGACATAGAAACATAGAAAATAGGTGCAGGAGGAGGCCATTCCGCCCTTCGAGACAGCACCGCCATTCATTTTGATCATGGCTGATCGTCCCCTATCAATAACCCGTGCCTGCCTTCTCCCCATATCCCTTGACTCCACTAGCCCCTAGAGCTCTATCTAACTCAAATCCATCCAGTGATTTGGTCTCCACTGCCCTCTGTGGCAAGGAATTCCATAAATTCACAACTCTCTGGGTGAAAAGTTTTTTCTTACCTCGGTCTAAAATGACCTCCCCTTTATTCTAAGGCTGTGGCCCCTGGTGCGGGACTCGCCCAACATTGGGAACATTTTTCCTGCATCAAGCTTGTCCAGTCCTTTTATAATTTTATATGTTTCTATAAGATCCCCCTCAACTCCAGTGAATACAAGCCTAGTCTTTTCAATCTTTCGTCATATGACAGTCCCGCCATCCCAGGGATCCTCTCGTGAACCTACGCTGCACTGCCTCAATCACAGGGATGTCCTTCCTCAAATTAGGAGACCAAAACTGTACACAATGCTCCAGATGTAGTCTCACCAGAGCCCTATACAACTGCAGAACTGCAGTATACAACTCTTTACTGCTATACTGAAATCCTCTTGTTATGAAGGCCAACATTCCATTAGCTTTCTTCACTGCCTGCTGGACCTGTAAGCCAACTTTCAGTGACAGGTGTACAAGGACCAGGTCTCGCTGCACATCCCCCTTACCTAACCTAACCTAACCCCATTGAGATAATAATCTGCCCCCTTGTTTTTGCCGCCAAAGTGGATAACCTCACATTTATCTATATTGTTCTGCATCTGCCACGCATCTGCCCACTCACTCAACCTGTCCAGGTCACACTGCAACCTCCTAACATCCTCTTCACATTTCACACTGCCACCCAGCTTTGTGTCATCTGCAAACTTGCTAGTGTTGCTCCTAATTCCCTATTCCAAATCATTAATATAGATGGTAAACAGTTGCGGCCCCAACACTGAGCCTTGCGGCACTCCACTCGTCACTGCCTGCCATTCTGAAAAGGAACCGTTCACTCCTATGACCTTCTTCCCATGATGCATGCCGCCCCCACGTGACTGCGCAATGGCAGGGGGCGGGGCCGGCATTGCCCCTCTGATTGGCAGTGACGTCACGGTGAATAGCGGGCGGCTCGACAAGTTTCCGTCCGTTCTCGACGTCACCCCCTCAAGCCCGGCCCCGACAAGGTTCCCGGTTTTCTCGACCCCCCCCCCCCCTCAACCCCCCTCACCCCCCCAACCCCCTCACTCCCCCCCGTTACCCCCCTCCCCCCCCCGATCCCCACACCCTCTCCCCCCCCCCCCCCCCCCCCCCCCCCCCCACCACACTAATAATGTTCATACGTTAGTAATATCCTGTTTGCCAGTTTGTTGTCCCTCTGTGTTCCCCTCCTGCAGGGTTTAGGAGCCGTTGCTGTGGACGGAGAGACTGGGCCATGAGCGGCGATGGTGCCGGTGAGCCTCCCCCCCCCATATGTTTGATGCACGGGCTGAGCATCGATGGAGGACTATATGACGGGGCACAACTAGATAAAGCGTTATGAGTGCGATGTGTGCGGCAAGGCTTGGCATCAACTGAACCAGCTGGAGATCCACCGACGGGTGCACACGGGAGAGAGGCCCCATGGCTGCTCCACCTGCAGCAAGAGTTTTGCCCTGTTGTGGGAACTCCAGATGCACCAACGTGTGCACAGCAGTGAGCAGCCTTTCACCTGCTCCGACTGCGGCAAAGGCTTCAAGTCGTCCACGGACCTGTTGGTGCATGGGCGCCAAGGAGTTTGCCAGACGCTGGAATTTTCACCACATCACCAGCAGCCCTGAGTATCCACAGTCTAACGGGCAGGCTGAACGGGCTGTCCGGAGTGCAAAACAACTCATGGAGCGCTCTCACAGGGCCAAATCTGACGTAATCCTGGATTTGCTCAACTTTTGCAACATTTCCTGTGACCCTGCCTTGGGTTCACCTGCTCAACGATTATTGTCAATGCAGACCCGTACCCCGTTGCAGAACAAATGTTAATCCCACTTGTCTTTCCTCCTGAAGAGATTAAATCCAGACTGCAACAGAAGCGTAACGCTCAAAAGAAGTGGTTCGACAAGACGAGCAGGCCTCTGCCGCCATTGACCAAAGGACAGGTTGTCCGCTTACAGACTGACAGAGGCCACGACCGTACTGGGGTGATTTCTGGTCTAGCTTCGGAGCCACGCTCGTACATTGTTAGAGCCGATGGCGGCACCTACCGACGAAACAGACAACATCTTCTACCTGTGAAGGAGCCAATCCCTCCTCCTTATTATCCGGATCGAACAAGTTTATTTCAATCTGCATCTGGTGACCCTCGCATGCTTTTGCCAGCACAACAATCCATGCCTATGACAGTTCCTCTGTCAGTCCCATCTTCACCTGCGTCACAGTCTCCTGCTTCGACTCCAGAGGCGTTGGTCCACTCCCCCACGGCGGTGAAATCACCAGCTTTGTCCCCGGAGAAGATGGAGATGGCCTCTATCGTACACATGCCATCGTGTTAGCAAGCCGGGCGTGAAGTATCCGGACTATGTTTGACTTTACATACGTCTGTCATCGGTTGTGATATTTGCTTTGCTTAGTTATTGGTATAGTGCTATTGATTCTTTAAGAGGGGGGGTGTAGATTAGTGGCTCATGCTATGAGTCATGCATTTGTAGCTACGCCCACTAGCTTGTTGTTTACTGCACTCCATTAGTCTAAAAGTGAACTCTCAAGTGTGAACTTGTAGTCGCCTATTCCTAATCAACTGTGTATGGTGTAAGGTCATTATTATTACAAGGACTCTAAATCAACACCTAAGAATTAAATAAATGTCACACTGATTTTAAGGGGTATATCTTACCCCCCCCCCCCCCCCCCCCCCCCCCTCTCAACTTCCCGTTCCCCTCTCTGAATCTCTCCCCTCTCTGTCCCCCCTCTTTCTCCCCTCTCACTCTCTTCCCCTCTCTGCCTCTCCCCTCTACCTCTCTCTCTCCCCTCCTTCTCTCCCCTCCCTCTCCCTCTCTCTCCCTCTTTCTCTCTAAAACAATTATATTTCGCTGGTCACACAGCAGTTAGGATGGAGCGTCATTGAGGAAACTGTTCATACATGAGACATAGAAGTTCTCCACGTTTCTAGACTCGCAAGTCTCTGAACATCCATCGTATCTCAAGGAAATCTAAGAAATCTACATCCTTCAAGAATCGAAAAGATTTAGGTCATAGCATCTTACAACGAAAGCAGGCCCTTCAGCCCAACTTGCCCACACTGGCCAACATGCCCCATCTACACTAGTCACACCTGCCGCGTTTGGCCCATATCCCTCCAAACCTGTCCTATCCAGACAGCGAGAGAGATTCTTGTGAACAATTTTTTTGATAAAATAAAATGATAAATTTGTCTATTTTCGTTTTGTCTTTGATGTTATCCGGGGTTCAAGTTTATATGAATGGTGTCCGATTAAGAAATGGGGAGATGCAACGAGACCTGGGTGTCATGGTACACCAGTCATTGAAAGTAGGCATGCAGGTGCAGCAGGCAGTGAAGAAAGCGAATGGTATGTTAGCATTCATAGCAAAAGGATTTGAGTATAGGAGCAGGGTGGTTCTACTGCAGTTGTACAGGGTCTTGGTGAGACCATACCTGGAGTATTGCATACAGTTTTGGTCTCCTAACCTGAGGAAAGACATTCTTGCCATAGAGGGAGTACAGTGAAGGTTCACCAGACTGATTCCTGGGATGTCAGGACTTTCATATGAAGACTGGATAGACTCGGCTTTTACTCGCTAGAATTTAGATGATTGAGGGGGGGTTCTTATAGAAACGTACAAAATTCTTAAGGGGTTGGACAGGCTAGATGCAGGAAGATTGTTCCCGATGTTGGGGAAGTCCAGAACAAGGGGTCACAGTTTAAGGATAAGGGGGAAGTCTTTTACGACCGAGATGAGAAAACATTTTTTCACACAGGGAGTGGTGAATCTCTGGTAGTTGAGGCCAGTTCATTGGCTATATTTAAGAGGGAGTTAGATGTGGCTAAGAGGATCAGGGGGTATGGAGAGAAGGCAGGTACAGGATACTGAGTTGGATGATCAGCCATGATCATATTGAATGGCGGTGCAGGCTCGAAGCCCGAACGGCCTACTCCTGCACCTATTTTCTATGTTTCTACATATTTATTGATATATATAAAAAGGGGTGAGAGAAAGAGGGAGGAGGAGAGGAGAGATGAGGGAAGGGAAGGGGAGGAGAGGGGGACAAAAAGGGGGGAGGGGAGAGGACAGGTGAGGATATGAGGGGAGGAGAGATGACAGCTCTTGATCTCGTACAGATGATAATTCTCTATCTCCCGAGTCTGAATAATAAAATCCATTGTAAAGTCACGAAAATTGAGACTTTCAGCATCTTAATGTCATTGTGACAGTGACGTTCTTAAATGCACAATATAACATTAGTTAAAACCTTACAACTCTCCCCCTCTCTGTAACCCTCTCCCCTCCGGCTCCTTCACCCCCTCTCCCCGACTCCTGCCTTCTCCCCATTTCCCTTGACTCCGCTATCTTTAAGAGCTCTATCTAAAGGGCCTGTCCCACAATGCGAGTTTACCCAAAGGTCTCCTGAGTTAAAAAAAAATCAAACTCGTGGTAATTACGTGGTGGGTACGTTAGAGCACGTGGACGTCTCATAGCGGCTCGTAACACTAATGGCAGGTACTTGAGAAAGGCGGTAAGCTCGTGAAACCCGTGAAGTTTTTTCAACCCTGAAAAATTTCCAAGAGTAAAAAATTCTCGTGATGAAGTACCACGAGTTTGATTTTTCTTTTTAACTCGGGAGAGCTCTTGGGTAAACTCGCATCATGGGACAGGCTAACTATCTCTTGACAGAATCCAGAGAATTGGTCTCCACTGCCTTCTGAGGCAGAAAATTCCACAGGTGTACAACTCTAATTTGTAACGCCTACCCCTTTTGCTTAAACTGTGGCCCCTGGTTCTCGATTCGCCCAATATGGGGAACATGTTCCCTGCCTCTACCGTGTCCAATCCCTTGATAATCTTATGTTTCAATAAGATCCCATCTCATCCATCTAAATTCCAGTGTATCCAAGTCCGGTCGCTCCATTCTTTCAGCATATGACAATCCTGCCATCCCGGGAATTAACCTGGTGAAACTACGCTGCACTCCCTTATAGCAAGAATGTCCTTCCTTAAATTTGGAGACCAAAACTGCATGCAATACTCCAGGTGTGATGTCACCAGGGCCCTGTACAACTGCAGAAGGGCCTCTTTGCTCCTATACTCAACTCCTCTTGTTATGAAGACCAACATCCCATTAGCTTTCTTCACTGCCTGCTGTACCTGCAAGATGTAGACATTTTTAAATGGGGAGAGAATGGGGAGGTGCAAATTGACTTGGGAGAGTTGGTGCAGGATTCCCAAAAGGTCCATCTGCAATGCGAATTGCTAATCAAGAAAGCAAACTCAATGCGAGCGTTTATTCAAGCAGAGTGCAGGCTAACAATTTGTTTCAATTGAAGCACGGTGCAGGCTAACAATTGGTTCCTTTCAAGTTCAGTGCAGGCTAACAATTCATTTCATTTCACACAGTGCAAGCTAACAATTCATATAATTTCGAGCAGACTGCAGGCTAACAATTCATTTCATTTCAAGCAGTGCAGGCTAACATTTCGTTTCAAGCACATTGCAGACTCACAGTGCAGTTCACTCACGGCATACTCACAGTTCTGGACTCAACTCTCACTCACGATCTTCCGGGGTGACCAACGCGCTCCGGCCTCCGGGGCTTTATTCTCCTGGCCCACTGGAAGGGGCGTTACCTTCATCGTGGTGACTGACAGGTGAGACCAATCTGCTGATCTCACAATTTTAAAAACATTCATAACTTTTTTATTATTTCACCGATCGAAAAAAACCTTGGGGGGGTTGGAGCGGAGGAGGACGGTAAGATGGCAAAAAATCATAGTGATATTGGGTAGCGTTTTATCTAAAATTTAATTACAGCATAGGAAGTGGTCAAGATGAGTTTTAGTAATGGTATAGATAGACTAGATCAAGTGCAGACGCGTTGGATCTGCTCCCCCAACGCACCCATCCCCTACCCGTAGCCCCCACGGGAGGCGTGGTCCTCCAACTCAACCTGTTGCCGAAGGAAAGATTCGAGCACTCCTCAGCAAAGACCATAGCCCGTGAGCCTCCCCAGCACTGTAGTTGAAAAAATAATCCCAATTGCAACACCCCAATTGACCCTCCCCCTCCTGTCCAAAGATTATAGAGCAGAGAGAGAAGGGGAGAGGGAGAGTGGAACGATAGCGCAGCCGTCCTATTCCGACCAAAGATTATAGAGCAGAGCTCCTCTAGTATCTTTGATTGCGACCACCGCCGCCGAACCCCACCCCCCCCCACGATTGCACCCAAAGATGATAAGAGCAGAGTTCTATTATCTTTGATCGCACCCTACTTCACGGTGGGCTTGTGATCTTTGCTTGTGATGTCTCGACAATGTCTCGAATCTGAGCTCGAAAAATCGCGCGGGCCATATTTTGTTGACCCCTCCCTTACAAGAACAAAACCAAAAACGTACGGAAGTGTTAAAATTGTCTTTATTATTGTGGCAAGTAAAAATCTATTAAAAATAAGTCTAATAACTTTCTAATGTACCGACAAACCTAGTTTTCCAATGGCCGTCGATGGGAGAACAGAAAATAACATTTTCACGACAGAATATCAACAGAAAATAACAATAATATTTTCTCACCTTTCTTTTTTATTGGGGAACCTAAAGAATGACAGGTCGGGTCGTCTACATTTACGATTAGAACAATTGATAGCAGAGCAGTGAGATGAAGATTAAGATGAGGACGCCGTGACAGCCCAATAAAATGCCCTATAAAATGGCGTCGACAATCACACACGTCATACTACGCTTTTTTCGAGGAGTGGTTTATCTTGCTCTGCTCTATAATCTTTGCTCCTGTCTGCCAGGAGCTATGATGGCAACATTGTTGCAAATGTCGGGTGCACTTGCTGTGAGGTACCATTGAGCTGAAAAGTTCAGAGTTTCCTGCCAGTGTTCCCGTCTTGCAAATTTGTATCGAAGTGTGTTGAAGCAGTGAGGAATGATTAAAACAGGAAAAACCATTTAAAATTCAGAGTATTTTTAAACATTTTCAGTAATGTCGAGAAATAAAGCATGACATTTTCAGATAAGTAGCTTTTAAACTCGACGGGAAAAATGTCTACCGGAATATGTAAATTTTTTATCATTATCGATTTTTCGCAAACATGTGATTACACACAAACACACACACAAATAAAAACACATACAAGATCAGACTTTTAATTGTTACTAGACCAAGTGGGACCTGCTGCGTCACACACTAACCACCCCACCCCTACTAACCACCCTCATTGATATTATATTAATATTATTCATTCGCTCCTTTTACGCCATCCCCCGCCCTATCCACTCATGCATAGCTCCCAACTCGCAGGCGCGTCTAGAGGGTGAGGGATGGAGGTAGAGAGAGGGGACGGAGACAGAGAGAGAGAGGGGCAGAGAGAGAGGGGTGGGAGAGGAGGGGGAAGAGGAGGGGGGGGAGAGGAGGGGGGGAAGAGGAGGGGGGCAGAATGAGGTGGGGGGGAGAGGAAGTGGGGGATGGGGGGGAGAGGAGGTGGTGGGGAGAGGAGGATGGGGAGAGGAGGAGGGGAGCGAGGAGGGGAGAGGGACAGGCATAAAACAAAGGACTGGGAGTTTGGCGGCTTTTATCATGTTCAAGTTCAAATATATAGTCACATTAATACTGTCACAGCAATTAAGGTATAGTGATATTTCAGTTACCATACAGCCATACTAAGTAAACAAAAAGCAACAAGACACAGCCACATAAAAAAAAATATCCACCACAGCGGAATCCACATTCCTCACTGTGATGGCAGGTAATAATGTTCAATCATCTTCCTCGTTTGTTCACCCGTGGTTGGGGCTGTTGAACCTTCCGCAGTCGTCACTGCTGACGGTCTGATTTCCGAAGACCTTGTGTCGGGATGACCGAAACTCCAGCATTGGGACAGATTGGAACACGTCGCAGCATGGAGCTCTCGAGTCGGCCTCTTCTTACCAGAGACTGCGGGCTTCACGGTGTTAACGTCCACAGGCCCTGAGGTTGGAGCTCATCACAGACGAGCCTCGGCAAAGGTGAAAAATCGCATCTCCGCCGAGGTAAGTGACTGAAAAAAAGTTTCCCCCAATTCCGTCCTCATCTCTCATTTAAATCAAACCTAAAAACTCTTAAACATACTTTTACAAAATGCTTAAAATTAATAAACAGTAGAAGGAACAGACAGACTGTTGGCGAGGCAGCCAGTGCTGGTGCCGCCACCCAGTTGACACTGATTATTTGGGGGCCTATCTACATTTTTTTTTTGCTTAAACGACATTTATTTCATTGGAATACAACTTGGCTCCAGTGGATAAACGAGCAAAAGTCCTTGTTTACCGCAACCAGAGACTTGCGGATGTCCAAGGGCGGAGAGCGAAATCCCACCGTTCAGAGCTGAGGGGGAACGGCCAGAGGACAGGAAGCGGTGACTCCGGATTAATCCTGATGCCGTTCGCCAGCGAGAAGACAGAGGAATGACGAAGAGATGGCGGGGTGTTCCTTTAATTTGGAGAATTCAATGTTCATGTCCTTGGGCTGTAAACTATGAGGTGCTGTTCCTCCAGTTTGCGTGTCACCTCACTCTGGCAACGGAGGAGGCCCAGGACAGAAAGACCAGTGTGGCAGTAGGGAGGGGAGATAAAATGGTTGGCAACCTGGACATTCAGCAGACCATGGCAGACCGAGCTCAAATCTAGGCTGAAATACACACCTAGTCTAGATACAAGGAACAGCAGATGCTGGTTTACAAAAAGAGACACAATCTCCTGGAGTAATTTGCACCTCTGGAGAGCATGGACAGGCAATATTCTAGGTCAGGACCCTTCTTCAGACTGCTTGGTGTGGGGGGTGGAGAATGTTGGAAAGGAGAGGCGGGAGTGGTCGCCTTAGATTCCCTTCCCTCTACAGATACGGCCTGACCCACTGAGTTCCTCCACCGCTCTAGAGGGAATGGGCAGACGACAATTTGAGTCTGGACTCTTCTTTAGACTGATTGGAGAGGGTGGAGGGAGGAAGCTGGAAAAGAGAGATGGTGGTTGGACAAAGTCTGGCATGTGTTGGTGGACTCAAAATGCTGGAGTAAATCAGCGGGGCAAGCAGCATCTCTGGAGAGAAGGAATGGGTGAGGTTTCAGGTTGAGACCCTTCTTCAGGTGGATATAGGTGAGGGAGACACAAGGAACTGCAGATGCTGGAATCTTGCATAGAACACAATTTAGTTAGATGCACAGAATCTCTTGCCCAGAGTGGGGGAAGGGGAAAAATAAAGGGGAAAAGATTTAAGGGCCTGTTAAACTTGGCCGTCATTTGCTTGTCACGCAGATGGCGTGCGAAGATTTTGTACATCACAAAATCCTGTGCCGCCGCGCGTCACTGCCTATGTCATCACGCACCATACGAGCATCAAACGCGTGTCACAACGCGCGCGTTGTGTGTCGAGACGCCTACATTATTTTGCATCAATTACGCGCAAATGACAGCCAAGTGGGACAGGCCCTTTAATAGGAATCTGAGGGGTAACTTTCCAATAGTGGGTGATTGGTGAATGTAACAAGCTGCCAGAGGAGGTAGTTGAGGCTGGGACTATCCCAACGTTTAAGAAACAGTAACAGCCAAGTACATGGATAGGACAAGTTTGGAGGGATGTGGAGCAAATGCAGGCAGGTGGGACTAGTGTAGCCGGGACATGTTGATCGGTGTGGGCCAGTTGGGCCAAAGATCCTGTTTCCACACTATATCACTCTATGAGTCTTAACCCAAAGTGCTACAGTAACTCTGCAGGTCAGGCAGCATCTGTGGAGAACATGGACAGGTGACAGTTCAGGTCGGGACCCTTCTTCAGACTGACATGATGTTAACAGATGAGAGGTTGATGGGCAGATGAGTGGAGCAAGTGACGCGAGGGAAAATAAAGATAAAAGGGTGTGGGATAAGGCGAGAGGAATGTATATGTGCAGCTTTAAGGGATATTGGTCAGGTAGCATTTGGAATATTACATACACTGCAAATGCTATTACTCAATTACAGGGCTGACATGGAGGCTTTGGGGAAGGTGCAGCGATGGTTAACCAGAATGGTTTAAAAACAAGGAACTGTAGGTTACAAAAGAAGACACAACATGATGGAGTACTCAGCAGGACAGGCAACATCTGTGGAGAGAAGGATTGGATGACGCTCTAGTAGGTGGTTAAGATGGGTGAAGCCCTTACCATAGACTGATTCCTGGGATGGCAGGACTTTCATATGAAGAAAGACTGGATAGACTCGGCGTGTACTCATTAGAATTTAGAAGATTGAGGAGGGATCTTTTAGAAACCTACAAAATTCTTACGGGGTTGGGCAGGCTAGATGCAGGAAGATTATTCCCGATGTTGGGGAAGTCCACAACAAGGGGTCATAGTATAAGGATAAGAGGGAATTCTTTTAGGACCAAGATGAGAAAATCATTTTTACACAGAGAGTGGTGAATCTATGGAATTCTCTGCCACAGAAGGTAGTTGAGACCAGTTCATTGACTATATTTAAGAGGGAGTTAGATGTGGCCCTTGTGGCTAAAGGAATCAGGGGGTATGGAGAGAAGGCAGGTACGGGATACTGAGTTGGATGATCAGCCATGATCATATTGAATGGCGGTGCCGGCTTGGAGGGCCGAATGGCCTACTCCTGCACCTAATTTTCTATGTTTCTAAGACGGGCAGGGTAAGGAACGCTCACCGCTGTGGGTACGCCGTTGCTGCCACAGGCTGGACATGCAGACATCATGTCCCCGTCTCTCCGTCCACAGCAACGGCTCCAAAACCCTGCAGGAGGGGAACACAGGTCAACACGCTGGCAAACAGGACATTATTAACACGTGAACATTACTAGTGCTTGAAGGGAATGTGGGGGTCAGCAGGGGTGGGAATAGGAGGGGGTGAGGGAGTGGGAAGGGAGTGGCTGAGGGAGTCAGGGGGTGAGGGGAGAAGTGAGGCAGGGGGTAAGGGGCGCTGAGCATCCGGGAACAGTTGCAAGCCACCTGCCCGCATATCCACCCGCCCTGCATCATGACGTCAGCTGCACGCACCGACTGTGCATATGACCTGCGCCCTGATGCCACCGCCAATCTGAGGGGGACTGCGGGACCCGCCCCTGCCATTGTGCAGTCACATGGGGGGAGCGCCATGCATCATGGGAAGAAGGTCGCACAGTGCTGGGGCCACTCAGCAAGTCGGGCAGCGTCTGTGGAGAGAAGGAATGCATGACGTTTCATGTCAATACCTTTCTTCAGTCTGATGGGAGGTACTGAGATAAGGAAGTGTAAGGAGTGAAAACAGGACACAGGGAATGGAGATCAATGTAAATGTAGAATAGATCATCGTTGGATAGATCAATGGTAGGCCGCCATCGACTCCACAGTCAAAAAGGCCCAACAGAGGATGTACTTCCTGCGGCAGCTGAGAAAACACAATCTGCCACAGGCAATGTTGGTCCAGTTTTATACTGCCATCGGAGAGTCTGTCCTCACATTCTCCATCATGGTCTGTGTATCCGCTGGTGCTGCCGCAGCCCCCGTTTGCCGCAGTGAGAGCAGCTGCTCGCCGGCGTGGGCCCCGCTGGTGTTGCCGCAACCCCCGCAGTACGGGCAGTCGTAGGGCTGGTCACTGGTGCGCACGTGCTGGTGAGACAGGGTGTGGTTGGCCATGGCAAAGCGCTCTCCACACACCGGGCTGGGGAAGGGACGGTCACCGGCGTGCACCCGCTGGTGGGACAGCAGCCTGGAGGAGCAGGTGAAGCCCTTGCCACACTGGGCGCAGGTGTAGGGGTGCTCGCTGGTGTGGATGCGCTGGTGCACCAGCAGGTTGCTGGACTGGGCAAAGCCCTTGCCACAGTCGCTGCAGGTGTAGGGCCGCTCCCCGGTATGCACGTGACTGTGCTCCTTCAGGGCCTTGGATGAGTTGAAGCCTTTGCCACACTCAGAGCAGCTGAAGGGCCATTCTCCGCTGTGCACCCGCCGGTGCTTCTTCAGCTCTTGCACACACTTAAAGTCCTTGCCACAGTCGGAGCAGCCAAAGGGCCTCTTGCTGGAGTGCACTAGCTGGTGGGACAGCAGGTTGTTGAAGCGGGTGAAGCCCTTGCCACACTGGGCACAGATGAAGGGGCGCTCGCTGGTGTGGGTGCGCTGGTGATCCAGTAGCTTGCTGGAGAGGGTGAATCCCCTCCCGCAGGTGGAGCAGGTGTAGGGCCGCTCGTCAGTGTGCAGGCGACTGTGCATCTTCAGGTTCTTGGATGACTTGAAGCCTTTGCCGCAGTCAGAGCAGGTGAAGGGCCGCTCACTGCTGTGCACCCACCGGTGCTCTCGCAGCCCACTCAACCGGGCAAAGTGCTTGCCGCAGGTGGAGCAGGTGTGGGGCCATTCCCCGGTGTGCACGGGCCTGTGCTCCTTCAGGTCCCTGGATGACTTGAAGTCTTTGCCGCAGTCAGAGCAGGTGAAGGGCCGCTCATTACTGTGCACCTGCTGGTGCTCCTGCAGCCCCGACAACCGGACAAATCTCTTGCTGCATGTGGAGCAGCCATAGGGCTTCTCGCCCGTGTGCAGCCGCCGGTGGGTCGTTAGGTTCTCCGCCCTCTTAAAGTCCTTGCCGCAGTCGCTGCATGTGTACGGCCGCGCCTCGGTGTGCAGGAGACCATGCATCTTCAGTTCCGGCGACGACTTGAAGCCTTTGCCGCAGTGGGAGCAGGTGAAGGGCCGCTCACTGCTGTGCACCCGCCAGTGCGCCCGCAGCCCCGGCAACAAGGCAAAGCTCTTGCCACAGGTGGAGCAGCCATAGCGCTTCTCGCCCGTGTGCACCCGCCGGTGGATCTTCAGGGCCAACGCTGTCTTGAAGCTCTTGCCGCACTCCGAGCAGTCGAAGGGGCGTTCTCCCGTGTGCACCCGCCGGTGGGTCTCCAGCTGGCTCGGGTACTGCCAGGCCTTGCCACACACATCGCACTCATAACGCTTCTCCTTATTGTGTCCCGTCATGTGGTCCTTCATCGAAGCTCAGCCCACACACCAAGCAGATGGGGGAGAGGGGGGGTTCACCAGCACCCTGGCCACCCTCAATGGCCGCTCACGTCCATTCTCTCCATCCACACCAATGGCTCCTAAACCCTGCAGAAGGGGAGCACAGAGGGTCACCAAGCTAGCAAACAGGACACTACTAACGCATGAACATTACCAGTGCTTGAAGGGGGTGGGGGGGATTGAGCGGGAGGGTGAGAGAGGAACGGGGGGCAATGAAGGTGTGAGGATGAGGGGGAACGGGGAGAAGGGAGGCAGGAAGGAGGGGAGAGATGGTGAGGAGGCAAGTGGGGAAGGGGGATGAGGATGGTGGGAGATGTTGAGGGGGTGAAGGAGGGCAGGGAGGAAGTGGGGGCTCCGCACCGACCTGGGGGTGCCGAGCATCCGGGCACCGCGTCGAGCCGCCCGACCACACGTCCGCCAGTCAGCATGACCGGCGCCCTGACGCCATCCCCAATCTGAGGGGAACTGCCGTTGATTGGTGCTGATTCACCTGGAGGGCGACATGCATCATGTCACCCTCCAGGTGACTCAGCACCAATCAACGGCAGTTGATTGTCACAGGCTGTCTGAGTGCTGCAGTAACTCAGGGGAATAGTGGGAATGTGGATAGTGCGTGGCCTCCCACCAACAGGGGGGCTGCAGTTGGGAACCAGAGGCACTGCCAGGGGAGGAAGATAGAGAGCAAGATGGCCTACTCCTACGCAAAACACGTAGTATGGTCATGCAGATAATGGGTCTTATCGGACACTTTTTAGCAGGTGGGGTAGGGACCGGGGTAGGGCTCCGCTCTCGAGAGCTTTGGGAGATTGCGCGGGGGTTGGGGGCTCGGTGGGGCAGCCTGGGGGGAGGCGGGGAGAGGAGGGGGGGCGCGGCGCGGGGGAGGAGGGGAGGGGAATAGTGCAAGTGGGGTAGTGGTGGCGCTGGAGGGTTGGGTAGAGCCAGGGGAAGGATAGAGAGCAAAGATTTTTAGTGGAGTTCTGCTATAAGAAGTTGCGGGGAGGTTAGGGATGTTTATTATTTAATGTATGTGGGGTTAGGGGGTTGAAAAAAAGTTCAGCATTGGATACCAATCATCATTAAAAGGCGATGGAGTCAATCAATCAATAAAAATCAAAGGGGGAAATATATTGAGGGGTTATATAGAGCCTATATACATTTATGTGACATTCGGGTAGGTGTGTTTATTATTTAATGTCCATTTAAATAAAGTTATTGGATACCGATCAAGAATTAAAAGAATCAATCAACAATCACATCAATCAATAAAAATCAGAAGAAATATAATTGTGTGTTATATGATTATATACATTTATATCACATTCATGTATGTGTGTTTATAAACATTTTATTCTTTAACAAGAATTAACAGAAGTATGAACTAACAGAATTATGAAGTATATCACACACAAAAACTTCCCCCACAATGTTGATTACCCTGTGAGTCAGGTCGAGTAGGTTCCAGTTACTACAAAATCAACTCAAACACAGCTGATGAGCCATTTAAAAAGAAATTATTTTAAAAAACATTTAAAAAAGACGATTACCAGAGTCAAATTGTATTCTTGACAAGAATTAACAGAAGTATGAACTGACAGAATCACACACACAAACTGTTCCCCCGCAACGTTACACTGCGAGTCGGGTCGGGTAGGCTCCGGTTACTAAAATGGGCGGGGAAAATGCCCAGGATCCCCTCCGTAGCTACTACACGTCATATCTTGCTCCTCGGTACAAAGAAATGCTGGAGAAACTCAGCGAGTGCAGCAGCATCTATGGAGCGAAGGAAATAGGCAAAGGTTCGGGCCGAAACCCTTCTTCAGACTGATCATATCTTGCTCTTCTTTTCGGATCTTTGGTCAGGAGGGCGCTGCACCGAGCCCTTCAAAAGACAGGGGTCGCTGCAGTCAGATGACCAGCGACGCTGCACCGCGGCCTCCCGGCGCCAGGGAGGCGCTATAATCGGAGGACCAGAGGGCGCCCAGACCTGACATTCCCTCCGCTACCCGCACGCCTCGGGTCGCCGGCTGCAGGATCGCCCTGGGGAAGAGAGGAGGGGCTGGGGAAAGGACGAGGGACCGAGCCGTGGCGGCTGTACCCACCTGAGCTGCCGGCGCTAAGAGAAGGCCTCGTCCTGTCGACCGCCACAACGCATCGGCCCGCCTCACGTGACCGGCGGCTGGGTCCCGCCCCCTCCGTCCCACACTGACGGACAGCGCCAGCCACCAATGGGAGGGAGAGACCCACTTCACCGACGTCACGAAGGACCAGGTACCGCCCCCTCCGTCCCACACTGACGGACAGCGCCAGCCACCAATGGGAGGGAGAGTCCCACTTCACGACGTCACGAAGGACCAGGTCCCGCCCCCTCCGTCCCACACTGACGGACAGCGCCAGCCACCAATGGGAGGGAGAGTCCCACTTCACGACGTCACGAAGGAGCAGGTACCGCCCCCTCCGTCCCACACTGACGGACAGCGCCAGCCACCAATGGGAGGGAGAGTCCCACTTCACTGACGTCACGAACGACCGGGTACCGCCCCCATCTTGCGTCCGACCAATAAGAGCCGCGTCCTATAGGTCGATCCGTTGCCCCGCCCCTCAGACAGACAGCGCCCTCCTCCAATCGGAGCCGCTAATCGCCACGGTACGGCCCCGCCCCTGCTGCTCCTATACCACGTGGGGGGAAAGGGAAACAATCAAAGATCTCATAGTAGCAATGTTACAAAATTTTGGGATTTTAAAAATCAAGTCTGCAATTTATCCCATCAGATAAAGCATAAAAATAAGTTTAATTTGACACCTAATTCACTTTCATATTTCAAGTATTTAAAAAGTTATGGCCATTTTCATACTCGGAAATTAGCATCTTGTTCCCTATTGATTTTCTATGGACATAACAAAAAAGCTGTGATCGTGGACAGTCAAAAGCCCATAACTTTCTTAAAAATTAAAAGAAATGAATGAAATTTTCAGTTATCATAGATTGAAGCATTCTGAAACAAATATAAAATAATCTTACTTGGATGACCTGAAATTAAAGCATATAATTAGTTAGTTACCTAATTGTAGCTAATTCCAAACTTCAATTACTAGATATAAACATCTATCCATTTCTTAATAAATGATTACCATTTTTAAATAGCCTAAGTGTCCAAATAATATTCACAAATAATTCACAATAAAACATGATTTTTAAATCTCATTTACATTAATTTATAGGCCAACTGGAAGGAATTTAGTGTTCAATTGCTGTAAATTAAAGTCCATTTAAATCATCTTTCGAGTGGGATCCTGTGAACGCACTGGTTTAGAACGTTCACATTGCGGTAGATTTGTGCCCTCAAATGCCCAGAAAAATACTGCGGGATATAATGGGCCCAAAATTAGCAACTCGCAACATTAAACTTTGTATAAAGGGATCTTAAGAAGCCCTTTTTAACGTAAAAATAAACAGCCTACCTTCCGTTTTCCCCTGTATGAGATCTGGCCTGTTGTCGGCGGTAGCGGGTTTAAGAGGTTACTTTTTAACCTACTATAACAATTAAATAAAACCCCTTAAAACTAATAATAGCTCAAGCGAGGGAATCTTCCAGCGATTTTTCGTTAATAATGAACTAGGCTGAAAAACCTCGATTTGAACAGCCTAGGGAAAATCGCGTTTTAAACCCGCCCCCCTCTAAACGGCGCCAAAATCGCGCACACGGACGGGGACAGATTTTCAGCGACCTTCAGGTACGTTTTGTAACATACCTCCTGATAGCGGAGCTAGATCTTTGATAGGATCTTTGGAAACAATTGCAGCAGCTGCAGAGGCTGCAAACCAAATATCATACATCCCCTTCAATTCAGTTCACTGAATACATCTTTATTAAACTCATCGATTTATTTTTATATACAAGGCTTAAAAATGGTTCTTCCACCCCCCCCCCCCCCCGCCCACATTAGATGCCCGCGGGGTCTTTGGTCTACAGCCCAGGTGTTGGGGACCTGGGTAGTAAAAGAAGCTTCCACCGCCGGCCCGCGGCCAACTTCTACCGCGGGCGCGGTGGCGACTTACCATCGCCAGGGATCCCTGGAGGGGAGCTTCGTCTGTCGGCCCTGCAGTCTGCGGTGCTTCTGGCTGCGGCAAGAACTTTAAATCTTCGACCGCTGGCCTGCGGCCTACACCAACCTGAAGCCGCGGTCTCCGGTGGGGAAGAGCCGATCCTGGACTTACCTTGACTTTTACCTTGTCCTTTTACCATCTGGACGCCCGCAGCGATGGCTGCGGAGGGTTGAGGTCCCGACCACGGGGGAAAATGGAGGAGGACTGGCTAAATTGTGTGCCTTCCACCACAGTGATTAATGCTGTGGTGGATGTTTGTGTTAAATTTTTATTGTGTTTGTGTGTTCTTTATCATTGTACCGCTGCTGGCAAATTCATTTCACTTGCACATTATGTGCAATGTGACGAATAAAACTGATTGGCATTTCATAAGTGGGGTGTAGGGGTACAGAGACTGTAGGGGCCGGAGGGGAGACGGTCACAGAATCGGGGAGAGGGTGTAGGGGAGAGGGTTTACAGAGACGGGGAGAGGGGGGTGTAGGGCCGGAGGGGAGGGGAGGGGGTGTAGGGCTGAAGGGGAGGGGGTGCAGGGCCAGAGGGGAGGGGGTACAGTACAGAGACGGGGAGAGGAGGGGGTGCAGGGCTGGAGGGGAGGGGGTGCAGGGCCGGAGGGGAGGGGGGTACAGAGACACGGGGAGGGGAGGCGGTGCAGGGCCGAAGGGCAGGGGGTGTGTCGAAACAGGACAGACGAAGTGAAGGTTGGTATTTCCCACCCCTGTCCCATTGTGATGCAGGGCTGGCAACTCTCACGCATTGACCGCGAGAATCACGCCCTCAAGCAAACTCTCACGCCCTCACACTGATCAGAAATTTCTCACGCTCTGTGGTGAGAAATTCAGTGATCAACAAAAATGTAAAAACTCGGATAAACTGCATGGTCTGCGGGTGTTGGAGATCCGGGGCTGAGGGAGGGATGGAAGCAGCGGGCGGGTACAGATGCGGGGAGCCAGGACTGGTGAGTTTGCGGGGCTGACGAATATTTGAGCGGCGCAATGGCGGCGGCGACCCAAATCCGGGGCTCGGCCGTGGGCCATTGGACGACATCGTTGGGAGCTCGCAGGTGCATATTTTCCAGAGCTCCCGTGGCAACAGCTGCGTCCGCTGGACTGGAGGGCGGCAGCTTCGACCACCCCCGGGCCACGGAGCTTGAACCGCGGGACTAACTTACCATCGCCTAGTGGGGTATCGCCTCAGCGCAGAGGGAGAAGAGGAGGGAAGAGACAGGAACTCTAAGACTTTTTCCTCCATCACAGTGAGGAGGTGCTTGGTGAACTCACTGTGGTGGATGTTAATTTGTGTTTATTGTGTGTTGTTATTATTACATGTGTGGCTGCAGGCAACAACATTTCTTTAAATAAAGGATTCAATTCAATGTCCCAGCTATGCTACCTGCTTTTGGTCCATACCTCCAAACCTGTCCTATCCATGTATCAGTCTAACTTTTTCTTAATTGTTGGGATGGTCCCTGCCTCAACTTCCTCCTTTGGCAGCTTGTTCCATACACCCATCACCCTTTGTGTGGATAAAGTTACCCCTTAAAAATACTGCATACAAATACATTGAAATCATACTTCTACAGTGCACTAAAACATGATTTTAATACATCAAATGTCTAAAGGTTCCTACCCTTGGAGGGGGGGACCCCCTTCTTCCACACCCTCTCCCCACTCGGTTGCTCCACTCCCTCACCGGGTACCCCCAAGGCCAGCGATGAGTGATCGCACAGCCTCCCCCCTTTCAAAAACGCTCCAATCCAATTTAAAGCACATATATTGTATTCAAGTGTAAGTTAAAAGACTCGCTGCAGTATGCCCCCCCCCCTTCCCCGGTCACTATGCTCCCTCGGGCTTGGTCTCGAAATTTCTCACTCCCAACTCTCACCCATTGTTGGCAGCCCTGGCGATGTCATATGTAAATGAGACCCATAGTGATTGGACGGCTGTGAGATGCACTGTGACATCATCAAGGGAAGGCGCTGTAAGAGCCTCCCACTGAAAAGCAGTTAATGTTTTTAAATAAACGAATTAAACTGTAAAAAATCGGAAATATAGTTTGGATTGCGACGGGAAGATGGTTATGCTGTCAAGGAAAAAATGTGAGTAGAATGTGTGAAAATGGGAAGGCTGTGGCATAGCATTTGGAGGAAAGTAAGAATTAACCTGATTGTGGCAAGATAACACATATAACCATATAACAATTACAGCACGGAAACGGGCCATCTCGGCCCTTCTAGTCCGTGCCGAACACTTACTCTCACCTTGTCCCATCTACCTGCACTCAGACCATAACCCTCCATTCCTTTCCCGTCCATATACCTATCCAATTTATTTTTAAACGATAAAATCGAACTTGCCTCCACCACTTCCACTGGAAGCTCATTCCACACAGCTACCACTCTCTGAGTAAAGAAGTTCCCATTCATGTTACCCCTAAACTTTTGTACCTTAATTCTTAAATCATGTCCTCTTGTTTGAATCTTCCCTACTCTCAATGGAAAAAGCTTATCCATGTCAACTCTGCCTATCCCTCGCACAATTTTAAAAACCTCTTTCAAGTTCCCCCTTAACCTTCTGCATTCCAAAGAATAAAGACCTAACTTGTTCAACCTTTCTCTGTAACTTTGGTGCTGAAACCCAGGCAATATTCCAGCAAATATAGCAATGTTACAAAATTTTGAGATTTTAAAAATCAAGTGTGCAATTTATCCCATCAGATAAATCATAAAAATAAGTTTAATTTGACACCTAATTCACTTTCATATCTTCAGTATTAAAAAAGTTATGGCCATTTTCATACTCGGAAATTAGCATCTTGTTCCCTATTGCTTTTCCATTGACTTAACTCAAAAGCTGTGATCAAGGACATTCAAAAGCCCATAACTTTCTTAAAAATTAAGAGCTGAATGAAATTTTCAGTTATTATAGATTGAAGCATTCTGAAACAAATTTGAAACAATCTTACTTGGATGACCTGAAATTAAAGCATATAATTAGTTAATTACCTAATTGTAGCTAATTACAAAATTCAATTACTAGATCTAAACATCTATCCATTTCTTAAGAAAAGGTTAACATTTTTAAAAAGCCTGTGTCCAAATAACATTCACACAAGAATTCACAATATAACATGATTTTTAAACCTCATATCGGCAGGAAAAATACTGCCGGTTCATGTGGGGCCCACGTCACCTTGTCACAATGTGACATTTTGATTAAAGACATCCTAAGAAGCACGTTTATATGTAAAATAAATGGCTTTCCTTTAACTGTCCCGTACGTGAAATCCGTCCCCGTTGTCGGCGTTCACGACATTAGAAGCTGATTTTTTTTCATTTACTCCTGCTATTAAATTATCCAGTGCAGTTTAAAAGAACTTAATAAAACCGATGTTGGAACGATTATTCTTCAACAGCTAAACAGCCTGACAAAGATCGATTTAAACAGGCTGGAGAAAAACAGCATTTTAAACCTGCCCCCTCTCAAAGGCGCAAAAGTCGCGCACACGGGCAATGACAGAACTGCAGCTCCGCTGAAGGTAAGTTTTGTAACATACATAGTAAATCTCCTCTGTACTCTCTATTTTGTTGACATCTTTCCTATAATTTGGCAACCAAAATGGTACACCATATTCCATAATTGGCCTCACCAATGCCTTGTACAATTTTAATATTACATCCCAACTTCTATACTCAATGCTCTGATTTATAAAGGCCAGCACACCAAAAGCATTCTTTACCACCCTATCTACATGAGATTCCACGTTCAGGGAACTATGCACAGTTATTCCTAGATCTCTCTGTTCTACTGCATTCCTCAATTCGCTACCATTTATCATGTACGTCCTATTTTGATTTGTCCTACCAAGATGTAACACCTCACACTTTTCAGCATTAAACTACATCTGCCATCTTTCAGCCCACTCTTCCAAATGGCCTAAATCTCTCTGTAGACTTTGAAAATCTCCTTCATTATCCACAACACCACCTATCTTAGTATCATCTGCATACTTACTAATCCAATTTACCACACCATCATCCAGATCATTGATGTATATGACAAACAACAGTGGACCCAACACAGATCCCTGAGGCACCCCACTAGTTACCGCCCTACAACCTCACAAACAGTTATCCCCCATTACTCTCTGGTATCTCCCATTCAGCCACTGTTGAATGCATCTTGCTACTCCACTATTCATACCCAACAATTGAACCTTCTTAACCAACCTTCCATGTGGAACCTTGTGAAAGGCCTTACTGAAGTCCATATAGACAACATCCACCGCTTTACCCTCATCAATTTCCTTAGTAACCTCTTCAAAAAATTCTAGAAGATTAGTCAAACATGACCTTCCAGGCGCAAACCCATGTTGACTGTTCCTAATCAGACCCTGTTTATCCAGATGATTATATATATTATCCCTAAGTATCCTTTCCATTAATTTACCCACCACTGATTATAGACCAACTAACAGGTCTATAATTGCTAGGTTTAATCTTAGAACCCTTTTATACAATGGAACAACATGCGCAGTACTCCAATCCCGTTTCTATTGACATCTATATTACGAAATGTCTGATCTTGACCGCTTTTGGCCCACTGTGCTGCGATTTCCGAGAGAACGCCGCCACCTATGGCCGTCATTTTTGGCCACCTCGTCCAGAGCCGCCTTCTGTGACTGGAGGACTTTTCCCATCGATGAAAAATCAGAGAGATATTAATGTTTTTTAAAAATTTGCCATTCTCTCTGCTGCCCCCGGCGGCAGGGGGGAGGGACTATAAAACCCGAAAGTGTAATCCCTCACTCAGTCTCTGCCAGACCCAGGAAGCGAGAGGGTCACAGCTCTCTGAGCTGCGAATAACACTGAACGCACGTCTATTCCACGGTGAGTCCCCTTGATGCGGCTGTAAAGTGGCTGCTGCCCAATTTTTTGCCTCGCATTTTTAAAAAGTTTGTGTTCACAAAATGAATTTTGGTCGTCAGGTGGCTGCTGCCCAATCGTTTGCCTCGCCTTTTTAAAAAAGTTTGTGTTCACAAAATTTGCCTCACCTTTTTAAAAAGTTTGTCAGGTGGGGTGACTGCAGCCAAATTGTTTGCCTTGGCTTAGCTTTTAAAATTGTTGCAACAGTTGGCTGCCAGCCCAATAATCCATTCGGCCCACAATGTCTATACTAGCCCTCTGGAAACCAGTACCTTCGGACCGCAACACCCATACAAGTGCAATGGAAAGCCCCTCCCCCCACTGGCGAGCAATATTGGAATTGGTGGAGAGGTGGAATATTGCGTTGGTGACCAGCCCTCCCATGTGATGCTGGGACCCAATGGGTCCCACTTAGTCTAGTAAAATGATAACATTCACAGTCCTCGGTATCTACACAATGGTTGCAAGCATTTAGGATAGACCCATACTGTATCACAATACCCCAAATTCCACCAAACCAATGATATGGCCACCAGTTCCCATTTCTCCCACCGTACCCATACATGTCACTGCCAACCCTACGGATCTTCTCAATTTCTTGGGAAATGTGGGTAGCAAAGTCAGTGATATTAGAGGATTCATCAGGGATGTAGGTGCAACTCTCGTCCTATAAATAGCACAGGTGCACCACTTTTCTGCCAAGATGCCATACGATCTGCAAGGCCATAGTGCGGATGGCAACCAGGCAACCATGTCTGCTGAAAGAGTTGTTATGGCCATATTTGCATTTGCTAGGGCTTCGACAGTTGCATTTGCCAGTGATTCCATGGCGGAAGCCATATTGAGAAACTCCCAAGCTTACTTGGCTATCCTGTACAAGTGATCATCCAAAACTTCTGTACTTCTGAGATATCCCTTTTGACTCTCATGGTTTTAGCGATCTTTGCAAGATCCTGGACCACTCTCATGCATATAAGTAGTCTTCCGGTGACATCCCTGACAGCCAAGGGTTTGCCCATGACCCACCCACAAAGTATGTTCCATTTATTGGTCGTGGGAGTCCGTGAGGGGAGATTGTAGTGCATGAGCTGTATCCAAAATATATTCCTTTTCCTGGGTTGTTGCAGTGACATGAGGTATTTACTGGTATACGGGGATTGCTTGTTATACTCAATCTTCCAGCCTGATTCAAACGGGCTTGTGTACCATCCTTTAAAATTGTTATACTTGGGTTCCCTGTGCTCGTTGGTCACATTCCCATATGCTTGCGAGATTACTTGGCAACTGCTAGAAGCTGTGATGTTGTGAAAACAGAGTAGGGACATAGGCTTTCAGTCTGGTTTTGGGATATTGGCACTAGTGGTACCAGTGGGGAAGATAAGTGCACACCCGACAGTTGCTGCCATTCCTCCTGCGAATGAACTCATAACTCATAGACAAAAAGGTATTAGTCCAGGTCATCTTGGCCATTCCCAGAACACCGAGGAGAGTCATTAATCTCATTGTCCTCTTTCCTGCATCCAATCCTTTTGCCATAGGTTAGGTGTACCCAACGAGGATGATCTTCGACCTTCCCTACCATAAGTGTGGTCTGAGTACTTGGAAAGGCCCCATCCACTGCTCTATGCTGGTAGTGGTTGCTGCATCTCCAATACCTGTGAATGCAAAACTGACAAGGTTCGGGTTAATTGCTGTGCATAAATAATTAGTTAATCGCTGAGGGCCTGTAGGTCAAAACTAACTTCCACACACTAGTCACACCCCAGGGGGTATGTAGCTTGGGGGCATCCTTATTACAGAACGAGGGCCATCTTCTGGTAGGTTCATAGATTGTCCTGTTATTAGTTCAAAAGGCGTAAAACCTGTCTCTCTAGCTTGCTGTGGGACAGGTGCTATAGACCTGCATGGGAGGGTAGACACTCCCGCCCCCACAAGTCTCGGGCAGGTGGGGCTCCTCAGCTTGGGAAGGCAGTCCATCTGAGAGGGAAAGCTGATTTAAAACCTCCACTGCCTTGTGGCCATATCCAGTCATGGAAACGACTCCAGGAGTAAACCTTAAGAAAACCCTGAGTCGGAGCCCCTAAGGCAGTTCGTCATTGTCTACAACCTCGCTCTGGCAGCTCCTGCGACGGCGCTGGTGCCAAACTGTAACGGCCCTGGTGTTCCTTTGGATCGATCAGCGACATGGAGAAGGGGGGACGTGCTGCATGGGCAACAGCCTGTCCTCCATATGACATCGCCCAGGCTTGCATCCGACCAGGATGCATCACTCATGGTCGGTCATAACTGAGGGGAGCCTACTAGCTTGCTGTTCTGAACCGTCAGAATGGCTGGGAATACCTTAACCCATTCCTGTGCAGTCTTGGTCAAGGCTTCACTTAAACACTTTAGTGTTCTGTTTATTCCCTCCACTAATCCAGAACTCTACGGATGGTGGGGGTAGTGGTATGGCCACCAGTTCCTATTTCCCTAGGATATTCCCTAGGACATTGAGGGAAGTTAGTGTAGAAATAGCCGGGGCTATGACACAAATATTTCAAATGTCATTAGAAACGGGAATAGTGCCGGAGGATTGGCGTACTGCGCATGTTGTTCCATTGTTTAAAAAGGGTTCTAAGAGTAAACCTAGCAATTATAGACCTGTTAGTTTGACTTCAGTGGTGGGCAAATTAATGGAAAAGATACTAAGCGATAATATATATAAGCATCTGGATAAACAGGGTCTGATTAGGAACAGTCAACATGGATTTGTGCATGGAAGGTCATGTTTGACTAATCTTCTTGAATTTTTTGAAGAGGTTACTAGGGAAATTGACGAGGGTAAAGCAATGGATGTTGTCTATATGGACTTTAGTAAGGCCTTTGACAAGGTTCCTCATGGAAGGTTGGTTAAGAAGGTTCAACTGTTGGGTATAAATGCAGGAATAGCAAGATGGATTCAACAGTGGCTAAATGGGAGAAGCCAGAGGGTAATGGTGGATGGCTGTTTATCGGGTTGGAGGCAGGTGACTAGTGGGGTGCCTCAGGGATCTGGGCTGGGTCCTTTGTTGTTTGTCATGTACATCAATGATCTGGATGAAGGTGTGGTAAATTGGATTAGTAAGTATGCAGATGATACCAAGATAGGGGGTGTTGTGGATAATGAAGAGGATTTCCAAAGTCTACAGAGTGATTTAGGCCATTTGGAAAAATGGGCTGAAAGATGGCAGATGGAGTTTAATGCTGATCATAAATGTGAGGTGTTACACTTTGGCAGGACAAATCAAAATAGGACGTACATGGTAAACAGTAGGGAATTGAAGAATACAGTTGAACAGAGGGATCTGGGTATAACCGTGCATAGTTCCTTGAAGGTGGAATCTCATATAAATAGGGTGGTAAAGAAAGCTTTTGGTATGCTAGCCTTTATAAATCAGAGCATTGAGTATAGAAGCTTGGATGTAATGTTAAAATTGTACAAGGCATTGGTGGGACCAAATCTTGAGCATTGTGCACAATTTTGGTCGCACAATTGTAGGAGTGATGTCAACAAAATAGAGGGACTACAGAGGAGATTTACTAGAATGTTGCCTGGGTTTCAACAACTAAGTTACAGAGATAGGTTGAATAAGTTAGGTCTTTATTCTCTGGAGCGCAGAAGGTTAAGGGGGACCTGATAGAGGTCTTTAAAATGATGAGAGGGATAGACAGAGTTGATGTGGACAAGATTTTCCCTTTGAGAATAGGGAAGATTCAAACAAGAGGACATGACTTCAGAATTAAGGGACAGAAGTTTAGGGGTAATATGAGGGGGAACTTCTTTACTCAGAAAGTGGTAGCGGTGTGGAATGAGCTTCCAGTGGAAGTGGTGGAGGCAGGTTTGTTGGTATCATTTAAAAATAAATTGGATAGGCATATGGATGAGAAGGGAATGGAGGGTTATGGTATGAGTGCAGGCAGGTGGGACTAAGGGAAAAAAAGTTGTTCGGCACGGACTTGTAGGGCCGAGATGGCCTGTTTCCGTGCTGTAATTGTTATATGGTTATATGGTTATAGTAAGATCACTTGTTAACTACTTAAGGTGGACCCTTAAAAATAAATAAATAAAATAATTTACAAATTATTCCCAATTGTTCCAATCTCAGTTTCACACGGCCAATGTGAAATTCAGATCTTTCTTGAACTCATTGTATTTTTGCAAAACAGTTAATTTTCATTGCTAATACATTTTCAAAGAACAAAGAACACACTGTCTCTTAAAATACATGAGATTCAAACCCTGGGAATAGAAGACCAAAAGAACAAAGGGACCGCTGCAAGAATGGTTGCGTGATGTACATCTGGTGAGGCAATGGCCTTGAATAGAACAAGAAGATCTATCTGGTCTGATGAGGGACAGAATTTGGATGAGTGACAGAGAGCCAGAGTTAGAACAAATACTTGCTTTCGAACATTAAAGGAAAACTAGTACACAAGACAGGCAAAACATACATTAGGCACACAAATTTGGCCGAGAGGAGTGAGCCAGAGTGGTAGCTCCCTCTTTTCCAAAAAAATCGCATTACGCATTAGAGGCGTCTCTCTGTATTAACTTTACATTCCCTTGTATGACAGACCCGTTCTGTCTACTAGAATCTTTGGTCTTGTGGGGACCAAGCTAGGGTATTCACCTGGGAGGCTTGATATAGGAGTCATTGTAGTCGTGGCCACCCTTATGGGCATTGCACTTAAGGTGGACTGGGAGGGCTTATGGGCATTGCACTTAAGGTGGACTGGGAGGGCTAAAGTTTGCAGTAGGTTCCTCACATAGAGTGGATAGTGCTGTTTTTAAATTGCGAAAGTCTTCTTGTGGGAGTGAGAGAGTTGAAATTAAAAAAGGATTAATCAAGCCCAGAAAAGCCCTCATCTGCTAGGAATGGGCAGTCTGGTATGTATCACAATGGGATGGTCCAATTCTCTGTCAGTCCGGATCTCACTGCACCCCACTCCCGTCAGGTCACTCACAAACTCTCCCCTCTTTCTCTCCAGTGGAGGCGAGCTCTGTGCCAAAAGTTATTCAAAGCTCGAAGGCAATTGCCGCTCATTCCGTGATTTCCGCTTAGTGGAGAGGTGGCGCTGATTACATAATTTCCGCTTAGTGGAGAGGTGATGCTGATTGCGTCATTTCCGTTGAGTTCAGAGGTGGCATTGTGTGCGAAAGGCCCACATTGGAGACGCCGCCCTGAACCGTTTGAGTAATTCAAGAGACCTTACTGCTATACATATGGTAAGTGTGTGTGTGTGTTTGTTGAAATTTATTTAAGGCACGTTTTTGCAGTAGCAGCAGCTCTAGAGGAGTGTTTCAGAATAAGAAGCTTTAAATGTGGATTGAAAAATGAAGTTTGAAAATGAAAATGTGGTTGGTTTGAAAAGAAAATATGATTGGTTTGAAAAGCAAATGTGGTTGGTTTGAAAAGCAAGAAAAGTGTGGCCGTTGATTGTCTCTTAATTTTTAAATGTGTTTTGCTTTTTAAATGTGGCTTGCATTTTAAATGTGACTTGCTGTGCAACAGATTTTGGAACGAAAAATCGTGGATAAACGTTTTATTAGATCATGACTGTGTTTAATGCGAAATTGCCGCTCATTCCGTGACTTCCGCTTAGTGGAGAGGTGGCGCTGATTACGTCATTTCCATTTAGTGGAGCGGTGGTGCTGATTGCGTTATTTTCGTTGAGTTCAGAGGTGTGTAGAAAGCCCAAAGTGGAGATGCCGCCCTGAACCATTTGAGTAATTAAAGAGAGCTTACTGCTCTACATATGGTGAGTGTGTGTGTTTGGTGAAAGTTATTCAGAGCACGTTTTTGCAGTAGCAGCAGCTCTAGAGGAGTGTTTCAGAATAAGAAAGGCTTTGAATATTTGAATCATGTCGTTTAGACACACCTGTATTCTCAGTTACAAACTACTTTGTATGTGTGTGAGAGTATATGGTTAGTAACAGGATCCAGTATCTTACCACGTTCTGAAGTTACTTGGCATTTTAGTATTGGTGCTGTGTGTGAGTGTGTGTATAGGTGTGTGTGCCTGTGTGTGTGCCTGTGTGTGTGTATGTAGGTGTGTGTCTGTAGGTGTGTCTGTAGGTGTGTGGCTGTGTGTGTGTGTAAGTTTGTGTGTGTGTGTGTGTGTAGGTGTGTGTGTATAGGTGTGTGGCCGTGTATAAGTGTGTGTGCTGTGTGTATAGGTGTGTGTCTGTGTATATATAGGTGTGTGTCTGTGGGTGTGTGTCTTTGTGTGTGTGTATGTGTGTGTGTCTTTGTGTGTGTATGTGTGTGTGTCTTTGTGTTTGTGTGTGTCTTTGTGTTTGTGTGTGTGTTTGTGCTTGTGTGTGTTTGTGTGTGTGTCTTTGTGTTTGTGTGTGTTTTTGGCTGTGTGTGTGTCTTTGTGTGTGTCTTTGTGTGTGTGTCCCTGTGTGTGCGTCTGTTGGAGTGCTTAGTGTGCTGTGGGGTTGGACTTGCTGCCTGCACTCTGCTTGCAGTGCTGTGAGGTTTGACTTGCTGCCTGCACTCTGCTTGGAGTGTTGTGAGGTTGGACTTGCTGCCTCCCCTCTGCTTGGAGTGTTGTAAGGTTGGTCTTGCAATGTTTTAAGACTCATTCACATTTTAAACTTTAATAAATCCTGCGGTGTATGTAATAGAAATGGTATTACCAGCCTCCAAGTTAAAGGGGGAGGAGTGCGGTGTATCTAATAGAAATGGTGTTACCTACCTCCAAGTTAAAGGGGGAGGAGTGTTAGGTATGTGATGTAATTAGCATGTGATGTCTTGTGTAAGTACGCATGCGCGGGGGAGACTCAAGGTGGCGTCCTGGAATAAAGAAGCTTGTTAGTGTACTCCCGTGTCCGAGCCTTATTTCAAGTCTGTTCCAAGCACCCAAATGCACAACAATTGGCGAAGCGGATGAAAGAATAAAGAAGAAAAGAACAAGGGCAGCCAAGAAAAACGAAAACAAGTGAAGAGAAAAAGATTAGTTAAAACAAATGTAGGTCCCTTGCAGTCAGAAACAGGTGAATTGATCATGGGGAACAAGGACATGGCAGACCAATTGAATAACTACTTTGGTTCTGTCTTCACTAAGGAAGACTTAAATAATCTGCCGGAAATAGCAGGGGACCGGGGGTCAAATGAGATGGAGGAACTGAGTGAAATCTAGGTTAGCCGGGGAGAGGTGTTAGGTAAATTGAATGGCTTAAAAGCCAATAAATCCCCAGGGCCAGATAGGCTGCATCCCAGAGTACATAAGGAAGTAGCCCCAGAAATAGTGGATGCATTAGTGATAATTTTTCAAAATTCTTTAGATTCTGTAGTAGTTCCTGAGGATTGGAGGGTAGCTAATGTAACCCCACTTTTTAAAAAGGGAGGGAGAGAGAAAACAGGGAATTACAGACCAGTTAGTCTAACATCGGTAATGGGGAAACTGCTAGAGTCAGTTATTAAAGATGAGATGGCAGCACATTTGGAAAGTGATAAAATCATTAGACAAAGTCAGCATGGATTTATGAAAGGTAAATCACGTCTAACGAATCTGATAGAATATTTCGAGGATGTAACTAGTAGAGTGGATAAGGGAGAACCAGTGGATAGGTTATATCTGGACATTCAGAAAGATTTCGACAAGGTCCCACATAAGAGATTAGTATACAAATTAAAGCACACGGTATTGGGGGTTCAGTATTGATGTGGATAGAGAACTGGCTGGAAGACAGAAAGCAAAGAGTAGGGAGTAAAAAGTCCTTTTCTGAATGGCAGGCAATGACTATTGAGGTACCGCAAGGCTCAGTGCTGGGACCCCAGCTATTTACAATATATATTAATGATTTGGACGAGTGAATTGAATGCAACATCTCCAAGTTTGCAGCAATTGTAGTGCAGTCTCACTACCTTACTCATGAAGCAAGAAAACTATACAGAGCACAAATCAAAGCCATTGTTGTATTGCATAGACAATATAGATCCTACTTCTTGATGAAGAACCAGAAAGGTGACTTAAGAAGACAAATAGATGAACAACAGAAAAGAACGATACAAAGAATGGTTAAATAAATGTGTGACAATGAGTAAAAAGCTGCTAATAGAAAAATCTAAACAAGTGAGGCTTGTCGGTCAAGACAAAAGTATGCAGGACCGATTGCGATTAGGACACTTCACTATAGTCCAGCATGGAGCCTCCTTCACTGAGCAATGGACAAATGGTTATGCATTGCAGAATCTCATTAAACAACAAGTGCAAATAAATACGCAGCGAATGGAAATTGAACAAGAGAGGAAGCTGCTAGAAAACTAAAACTTGCAGCCATGGGTCAGATCTCACCTACAAAGAGGAAAACCAAGCAAATACATGAACCAGAAAAATGAAACGCAGAATATCAGGAACAGGAAGAAATTTACAAATTAGATTAGGACATTTAAAAAGGGAAGAAGCAGAGATACAGAGCTAGAGCGATTAGAAAGTGTTTGCAATTTACACATAAGAGGAACGGAAAACGATAACACATAAAGCAAGGGGTAATGTATTTGGTTTAAGGAAGATGGGTGGAATGAAAAAAATTATGTGCTGGTTTAGATAGGATTATTACAGATATGATGATGTATTGTAAGATGAATGTAATAATACCATTTTGTAACAGTGTATTAATCAACGACATGTTAAGTAAAGAGCATATACAGTGCAGGTGAAATTGACTTAAAAGGGGAGGAGTGCGTGTATGTAATAGAAATGGTATTACCTGCCTCCAAGTTAAAGGGGGAGGAGTGCGGTGTTTGCAATAGAAATGGTGTTACCCGCCTCCAAGTTAAAGGGGGAGGAGTGTTAGGTATGTGATGAAATTAGCATATGTGATGTCTTGTGTATGTACGCATGCGCGGGGGAAACTCAAGGTGGCGTCCTGGAATAAAGAAGCTTGTTAGTGTACTCCCATGTCCGAGCCTTATTTCAAGTCTGTTCCAAGCACCCAAATGCACAACAAATCCTTTTTCCATTTGCCATGTCCGCGTGTTCTTCATCACAATGGGTACCTAATAGGCAGGAATGGCCGCGCTGTTGGAGAGCCACTAAGAGTGCATGGGGGGGAGGTTGAGGGGAGATGGACTGAATGTGTGGAGGGGGGGGGGGGGGGGGGGAATTGCAAGGAGCAGCATTGGGGGGGTGATGGGAGGAGGGGTAACTGAGTGAACTGCCACCATACCAGCTGTAAGTGACTGAAGTGCCAGTCCACCAGCCCTGACTTAGTGAACTGCCAGCCCACCAGCCATGACTCACTGAACTGCAAGTCCAAGAATCCCTTCAGCCCATAACACCCATACTAGCGCTCCAGAGATCCATGCAAGGATAGACTTTCCTCCTTCATTGCTGTGATCTGTAAAAAAAAGATGAAAATGTCTAAAATTGATTGTCCACCCTCTCCCCCTTCTTTCTCACAGAGTCTGTCATCTGTTTTCAGCAGCATTTCTGGCAGTTTCTGAGCTGCCAGCCCACCAGGCCTGAGTTTCTGAGCTTCCAGCCTGCCAGGCCTGAGTGACTGAGCTGCCACGCCTCAGTGACACAGCTGCCAGCCTAAGAATCCATTCGGCCCACGTTCCATACTAGCCCTCTGGAAACCAGTCCCTTCGGCCCACAAACTCCATGCTAGCGTTCCAGAAATCCCCCTCCCCCCTCCGTGGCCAGCAATATTGGAATTGGTGGAGATGTGGAATATTGCGTTGGGGGACCAGCCCTCCCATGTGAAGCTGGGACCCTACGGGTCCCACTTAGTCTAGTATTCTCTATAGGCACATCCACATTCCTTTTTCAATGTATCCAGGGTTTTATTCCTGTAAACATGTTAAGAACAGGTAAACATGTAAAGAACTGTACAGACACAGTCTGGTGTTCAAAGTTAGCTTTAATCATCAGTCATGGTGGTGCAGTACAATATGTTGTTAGTTCATCTCTACCACCGGTGTATCTACGTAATATGGGAAGTGAGTGTTAATATAAAGTGTACAGTAAGGTGGAGTTAATGTTAATACATTACTCTGATTGGTTCACATGCATTAACCAATCTACATCCTTCCCCGTAGAGAAAAGAGTTTTTCAGCGGTTGTTAAAACACATGGGGTCAACAAACTCGCCGTAGTTGTTAGGCGGTCTACTAATCCGACCCGAACGCATACGGACAAACCCTTCCCCCTCCGTTCTGGAAAAGTTAGTAGGGCTGGGTGGTGGAGAACCTGAGAAGGAGAACGCAGCTGGGGAGCCGGGAGAGAAACAACGGGGCGAGCATGCAGGACTAGGGGCACTGGGAATGAGTAGAGGCCTCGGGGAAGAGGGAACAGATCGACGTGGGAAAAACATGCTGGGGTCAGGGTGTCTGGGACAGACAACAGCAGCAAGTGTCTGGAAAACCAACGGCGATGTTAACGAATGGAAGGAGATGGTCGCGATTCGTTCACGGGCAGAAGATGTTAACAGCTGCGCCGGTACAGAACACCATCGATGTTGACAAGGTAGGAACGAGGTTCCTTGGCTGGCCACTCAACGAAACCCAGTTGGGTATGTCCAGCTGAAGTCAGCAGGTGAACCACTTTGCTTTGCAGTAACGGTTTGAGTGGTTAGCTCGACTTGTCATAGGAGCGCTTCTGGACATCATGTTTTTCCTGAATGCGTTTCTGGACTGCAGCAGGTTTGAGCACCTGTGGCTTCAGCCGTTGCTGGGCGACGGGGAGCTGGGGCCATGTCGGGCGGGATATCAGCCGCTGGGCGGGAGAGCCTAGAACACCATCCCTGGAAATGTTTCTCAGGTTTAACAGATCCAGGTAGACGTCGGAATTGGCAAGATGCGAACGTTCCATTAACTGTTTCGCACTCCTGACAGCACGCTCAGCGAGGCCCTTGGATTGAGGGTATTCGGGGCTGCTGGTAACATGCTGAAAGTTCCAACGTTTGACAACGTTTTTAAATGCCTGGCTGGTGAACTGTCTCCCGTTGTCAGTTTGCAGTCGAACTGGTACGCCATGTACAGATAAATGTCTCTGAAGCTTTTGTATGACCATCTCAGGCGTAATGGTAGGCAGCAGATAAAGTTCAACCCAATTGGAGTAGGAATCGCCCAGAACTAGGTAGTGTTTACCGTGCCATTCAAAAATATCCGCAGCAATAGATGGCCAAGGTAGTTCCGGAGCGGGTTGTTGCAGGAGAGGCTGTTTCTGTTGGTGGGGTGCCAATCTGTTGCAAATGAAGCCATTTTTTCACGTATATATTCGGTCATTCCTGGCCAGTAAAACATGCTTTGGGCATGGGCAAGCGTAGCCTCAGTACCAGGGTGGCCGCTGTGGGAATCTTTGTAGATGGACAGATACACGCCTCCGGAGAACTGCATCTCACTCAATGTACCGGCCGTTAACAGCCAAATCTGGGGGTACATTGGGGTTGGGCATAAGAACCCAGGAGGTGAAGCTCCGGAAAATCCTAAAGCTTCTGACGTCAGCTATCACGTCCTATGCTCGTTCCGTGGATGAGGTCGAAATGACCGAAAATCAGCAGGACACACTGGCTCTACTGTGCAACACACAGTATGAGATAAACAGCCTGTGGAAGGACGCCATCAAACCTGCCCTCAATCTCAGATTTGCAGGGTTGTGTAAATCTGCAACTACACAACCACAAGTCTTGCTGTTTGCGAAGGACTTGTCGAAACAAGTCAAAGACCTGGACGAGGAGTCAAAAGCACTTGGACTCATAAGGGCAGGTCCAGGAATGAGTAAAGCCACACAGCCCAGGTGGCAGCACCCCTATGCAGCCACCAGCAGGCATCAACACCAGGGTGCTGGTGAAAGCATGGGAGCCACACATCATCCCCGGAGGTCTTTTTTAGGCCAGGGCCCAGAGCGGACCCCATGGAAGATGCACCAACCCCACCCTCCGGCACCTCGGCTAACGAAGAAAGAGAAGCCGAGGAAATGAACACACTACCGGTAACCATGGAGGGAGGTGGGTCTGGTTCCTTCTAGAACATAAAAGGTGTAGGGCCTGTACTAACAGGGGGAAGGTTACACTTGTTTTTGGAAGCATGGAGGACTATCACTCTTGATAAATATATACAACAAAGTTTTCAGGGATACAAAATTGAGTTCATCCAAAAAAATATGCCACCAGTACAACATGTGCCTCACAGGGAGTTTACACTCTCACACAAGGAAAAAATACGAGGGACATGCAGAACTGGTGAGGTTAAATACAAAAGGAGTCATAGAGAAAATGGAACATGACTCTTTAGAATTTCTATCGAATATTTTCACAAAAACCAAGAAAGATGGTGGGTGTCACATCATCAATGACTTAACAACACTGAATACTTTTGTCAGGTATATACATTTCAAAATGGAAACATTTGTTACTGCCAAACAATTAATTTCCAGAGGATACTTCATGGCGTGCATCGATTTGAAAGATGCATACTATTCAGTACCGATTCACAAGGATCATCGTAGATTCCTAAAGTTTAACTGGATGGTGCAACAATGACAGTATAAAGCGTTGCCTAATGGCTTAACATCAGCCCCAAGACTATTTACCAAGATATTAAAACCGGCCTTGGCAATACTAAGAAAACAAAAACAAATTGTTATGGCATATCTTGATGATATTTTGATAGTGGGGAAAACCCTGGAATTAGCTAAATCAGCGATATTAGCTACCAAACATTTGTTTGAAACATTGGGGTTTGTCATACATCCAGATAAATCTAAGTTGACGCCATCCACAATTATGGACTTTCTGGGATTCACAATTGACTCTATCCACATGTCTGTAACATTGCCAAAAGACAAAACAGCAGAATTGGTGCAAGCCTGCAACAAATTGATAGTTACTAATCAACCATCTATTCGACAGGTGGCAAGAGTGATTGGGAAATTAGTAGCAGCATTTCCAGCTACTCAATTTGGACCTTTGCATTACCAAAACTTACAAAGGGCAAAGGTGCAAGCGTTAAAACAACATGCAGGTCATTTTGATCGACCCATGCAATTACCAGCTAAAGCAATTTCAGAATTACAATGGTGGAAAGAAAACATTTGGCATAGTTCCAGCCCCATTGTTATCTGTAACCCAGCATTCACGATACAAACGGATGCCAGTGCTCAGGGCTGGGGAGCAACTAACATTATATCTAGTACTGGTGACAGATGGAACATACAAGAATCATCACTACTACAGACACTGGGTATAAATTATTTAGAAATGTTGGGTGCGTTTTATGGGCTAAAAGCTTACTGTTCAGCTTTGCACCATTTGCATGTCCGCCTACAAATTGACAACACCACAGTGGTGGCTTATATTAACCACATGGGTGGAATAAAATCGATATCGTGTGACGATCTGGTCAACACAATCTGGCAATGGTGTGTCGACAGACAAATTTGGCTATCAGCAACTTACCTACCAGGTAAGCTCAATACAGTAGCAGACACCAGGTCACTAAAATTTAATGACAACACCGAATGGATGTTGAACCATAAAGTATTTGCTGATATTACAAAGTGGTATGGAACACCTGATATCGATCTCTTTGCATCCCGACTGAGTCACCAGTTACCAACACATGTCGCTTGGGAACCAAACCCTGAGGCAGCAGCGATGGACGCTTTTTCGCTGAATTGGGGAAAATTGTTTTTCTATGTCTTTTCCCCCCTTCTGCCACATCAGTCGGGTCCTACGCAAAATACAAATGGACTCAGCTTAAGGTATTTTGGTAGTACCCGGCTGGCCTACGCAGCCATGGTTCCCTGTGGTCCTCGACATGGTCACTGAACCACTCATGACCATTTCCAAAAGACCAGATCTGTTGGCCCATCCTGTTTCGGGTGAAAGTCATCCATGCCATGACAGGATAAATCTGTTGGCTTGCAGAATTTAAAAAGGCCTCTGTTGGATCTGGGATTATCGGACAGGGCCATGAACAAGATCACAGCAGCCTACCGACAATCAACCAAGAAGCAGTACCTCTCCAGCATCCGGAAGTGGGAAGCGTACTGCTCGAGGACTGGGGTAGCACACAGAACAGCTACAATTACGAACGTCCTGGAGTTCCTATCCAGCCTTCACTTCGATGAAGGACTGAGTTATAGCACAATTAACAGTGCTAGAAATGCTTTGTCAGCCTATATATGGCAGCCACCAGGACAACAGTCCATAGGATCTCACCCACTGGTGGCCAAACTAATGAGGGGTATTTATAACACCAATCCCCCTAGACCCAGGTACACCCAGGTCTGGGATGTCAGTGTTGGCCTGACATTACTAAGGGGTTGGTCACCAGCTAGATCCCTGTCTCTGGAGCAGATCACTCTAAAAACTGCCATGCTGATGGCCTTGGTCTCAGCCCAAAGAGTCCAATCCCTAGACAAACTAAGACTGGACAATATGGTAACATCAACTAACCAGATAACATTCAAAATCTGGGAGCTGGTTAAACAGAGCAGACCGGGAACTTCGGGACTGACGATAGAATTCCGTGCGTACCCACCTGACCCCCGGTTATGTGTCATGCCTCATCTACTGCTTTACATTAGCACAATTAAAGCCTTAAGAGGGAGCGAAATGGCACTATGAGTTAGCTTCAAACAGCCTCATGGTCGGGTGTCAGTACAAACCATCTCAAAATGGCTCAGGTTCTGGGAGCTGCTGGGGTGGATACTGACATTTTAAAATCTCACTCCACCAGGGCAGCAGCAACATCAGTGGCCAGAAATATGGAGGTACCAATGGACCATATTCTGGCAACAGCAGGATGGTCTATGAAAAGGACTTTCCAAATATTTTATAACAAGCCGATTGCCAAACCTGCAATGTTTGCAGAAATAATTTTAAGTTCAGCAAATATATAATTTAGCCCGAGGGAGCATTATTTTCTTTGTTTAAAAAATAAATATTATTATTGTTTTAAAAATTGATTCATGTTTAATTATGATAACATACTTCCTCCCTTGGATGACTTTGGCAGTGAGTGAAGCATGGACTGTTCCACGGTTTGAAATCACAGATCTTTAAAATCTTCACGTAGTCACTCACGTGACTCCGAAGTAAAATAGTAAGATTAAACGCGAACTTACCGGTTTGAAGTTTGATCTTTATTTTATGAGGAGTTACGATGAGGGATTACGTGCCCTCCACTCCCGCCCTCAATTATAAAGGTCAACTGGTATCTTAATTCTTCTTATCTTTACTATGTTTATTTCAATTCCTATTTCTGCGATTCCACACCACTGCTTTGAGGAATGTCGCGCATGCGTGCTGGTGGGGTCTTCCCGTAATCCCTCATCGTAACTCCTCATAAAATAAAGATCAAACTTCAAACTGGTATGTTCTCATTTAATCTTACTATTAAACACAACAATGAATAAGCTCCGAGCTCTGAGCTGCAAAAGACTATTATTACTGCACTATATTTGTTAATTATTGAACTTTTTATTTTTCATCGCTTCCCCCATTATGTACTATGTTTACATATTCACATATTCTGTTGGACTGCAGCAAATAAGAATTTCATTGTCCCATCTGGGACATTTGATAAAAAAACACTTTTGACTCTTGTATGTAGTTTCTATTAATCCAAGTATTGGTGAGCTTGGCATTCTAGAGCCCACTCAACATGAACTCTCCTCGTGCAGCCTGTCTGTTTTCCAGCTACTGTAACTTCAAAGTGAACTTTGTGATAAATGCTTTGGTTTCATTCTTTTACATCTTTTGGTTTTGTCCTCGAACCCAAACTCTAAAGTATGTTTCTGGGGATGTTTTTAAAAATGTTTTCTTGCCGAAGGGACCTTCCCCTACCCCCACCGCATACTTTGTGTTCAGTTCTACACATGTAACTGGATTGGTCTCAGGTGACAGTGGCAGGTAGAGCAAATTGGAAGTGAAATCTCAAACTCCGGTACAATATGCTGTTAAAAAAGACCAGCCAGCCAATATGCTGCTAATGTTTGAAATGCACTCATTTGAGGTGTGAATGACTGTCTGCTTGTTCATTGCATTAAGATGTCATGGCTTCAATTTTCTGTCATCTGCTTCACAGACAGCTCATGGAAAACCAAGTAACTACTATCGAACAGGGAGCTTTTCAGGATCTAAAGGAGCTGGAGAGACTGTAAGTATTGTCAGTACCCGAACTTCAATGCAACTTCCAGTGAACTAAGAACTCTTTTTTTTTTAAATTTTATTTTTATTAGCAGTACAGTAAATCACATTAATACATCGCATATGTCTTATTACATTATGTTGTACCACTTCATTTTTTGAGCTTTAAAAAAAATAGAAATAAAAGAAGTAAGGAAAGTAAGCAAGAATCGTGAAGGTGCAGGAAAGTGTTGGGAGAAGAGAACCCCTTAGGGAAGGAATTAGAGAAGGAAGTAAAGAAAAGAAATAAGACCCTAGAAAGAAAAGAAAAAAAAGAAGAAAGGAAAATCAATCGCTCTATTGTAACACAAAACTCTGCAAAAAAGGATATACCAACCGTGTTTTTATTAAAAATTTATTTTATACCCCCCATTACCAGGTCCTGGTAGCCTTTATGTTTTAACTTATTATTGCACCTTATGCTTGTAATAGTTCCATAAATGCAGACCACGTCGTTTGGAAATGATCTGCTTTGCCTGCTAGGAGGAGTCTCATCTCTTCCAAGTGTAGTGTTTCGAACATGTTTGAAATCCACATTTTTGTTGTTGGTATTGGAGCATTTTTCCAAAATTTAAGTATGCTTTTTTCCCATTATTAGCCCATAATTAAGTAAGTTATTTTGAAACATATTTAATTCTGGGTTACCTTCCGATATTCCAAAAATGATCCATTCTACTTTGGGTAGTAGTTTTGTTTTAAATAATTTTGTAAAGATTTCAAATATTTCGTTCCAGAATTTTTGAATTTTTATACAGAAAACAAAAGAGTGCGCTATGTTAGCTTCTTGTGACTGACATTTATCACAAATGGGTGAGACATTGGGGAAAAGTTTATTTATTTTAGTTTTTGAATAATATAGTCTATGTAATGTTTTATATTGGATTAGAGTATGTCGTACGTTGATCGAGCATTTATGCACATATAATAAGTGTTTATCCCAGCTCTCTTTTGAAATTTTTATAGCTAGTTCTTGTTCCCAGTCTCTTCTAATATTATCTGTTGTAGGTATTTCTATATTCAATATAATATTATATGTATGATATTAGATTTGCTGATTCAGCCTTTATCTTCATGGCTTCATCTAATAAGTCTGGGGGCATATTATAATAGTCTTTTGTATATTTTTTCAGATAATCACGGATTTGAAGATATTTAAAATATTGATTATTTTTCAAGTTATATTTCAGTTGTAATTGTTGAAATGGTAATAATTTCCCTAATTCATACAAGTCTCCGAGCATTTTGATTCCCGTTCTTTCCCATTTATCTATAATTGAGGGTTTAAACGAAGGGTTATTGGCTATTGGCATTAGCAGAGATAGATTTCTTAATTTTAAGTTCTGTTTTATTTGTTTCCAAGTTCTAATTGTACTATGTATCATTGGATTTTATTATAATTTTTGTTATTCAAATTCGTTCGTGAGAGGAGAGTTGCTCCTGTATTACCAGGAGCGCAGTCCTCTCTCTCCATTATAATCCAATCCACCTGCTGGGCAGAGTTGTCCAGCAGGTGAATCATATTTTTAATATTTACCACCCAATTATAGTACATAAAGTTAAGGAGCGCTAGACCACCCATCTCTTTTGGTTTACTAAGGTGTGCTCTTTGTATTCTGTGGGATTTATAATCCCATATAAAGTTTGTGATGTCTGAGTCTAATTTTTTGAAAAAAAATTTTGGAAGATATATTGGAATTGATTGAAATAAATATAGGATTTGTGGTAAAAAGATCATTTTTATAGCATTTATTCGACCTATTAAAGACATTGGCAGCTTTTCCAGAATTTAATTAGATTGTTTAATTTCTTAAGTAAGGGGCTATAATTAGCATTAAACATACCGTGATAATTTCTAGTGATTTCAATTCCTAAGTATTTAAATTTTTCTGTAGCTATTTTAAAGGGGAATTTCAAAAGATGTGTTGAGTCTTTCGGTTTTATCGACATAATTTCACTTTTGTTCCAGTTTATTCTGTATCCGGAGAAAGATCCAAAATCCTCGATTAGGTTTAATATGTTTGGTATATTGATTTGGGGTTTTGTGATATACAGCAGTACATCGTCTGCGTGTAAGGATATTTTGTTATTTGAATGTTTTGCATTATAACCATAGATGTCAGAATGTGTTCTAATTTTTTCAGCTAAAGGTTCAATTACCAGAGTGAATAATAGTGGTGATAATGAACACCCTTGTCTATTGCCCCTTGTTAATTGGAATTTCGTAGATAGTATATTATTAGTTAATATTCTAGCCGTGGGTTTGTTATATAATAATTTTATCCATGCGATGAAGCTCTCTCCCATTTGAAAATTTTGCAATACTTTGAACATATAATCCCATTCTACTTGATCAAACGCTTTTTCTGCGTCCAATGATATGATAGATAACTCTTGTTCTTGAGATTTGTGAGAGTGCATTATGTTAAGCAGACGTCTCAGGTTATTAAATGAGTGTCTCTTAGGTATAAATCCCGTCTGATCCTTATTTATTAATTTACTGACATATTGACTTAGTCTTCTAGCTAGTATTTTCGCTAATATTTTTTAATCCGTATTTAACAATGCAATAGCTCTGTATGATCCTGGTTCTTCTATATCTTTATCTTTTTTAAGTATTAGTGTGATCGTTGATTCTGCTAGTGTTTCAGGTAAGGTTTGTTCTTTAAAAGCAAATGTATACATTTTCTGTAGACGTGGTGTCACTGTAAAAACATTTATAAAATTAATTACTGAATCCGTCTGGTCCTGGTGTTTTTCCGTTCTTAAGTGTGTTTATTGTGTCTTCTATTTCCTTAGCTGTAATTTGTGCTCCCAGTTCCTCTTGTTCCTTCAATTCTAGTTTTGGGAGGTTACAATCGTTCAAAAATTCTAAAGCTTTATTATTGTCTATTAGCGTTTTGGATGTGTATAAATTTTTATAATATTGAGCAAATCTTTTATTGATATCATTAGGTAGTGTTAATAATTCCCCTCTATCTGATTTAATCTTTAAAATTGCATGACCTTTTTCCCGTTTTTTCAGTTGGCGTGCAAAAAGTTTATGGGGTTTATCCCCAAATTCAAAACGTTCTTGTTTAGTAATTTGGAATAATCTTATAATCCTCTCTGATAATAATTTATTTAGCTTAAATTTCAGAATTAAAATTTTATTATGTTTATCCATAGTTGGATCTTTAGCATTATCTATATCTAGTTGTCTGATTTGTTCTTCTAATTGTCTTTGTTCATTTTTATTCTTTTTGTTTTGAAAAGCTTGATACGAGATAATGACTCCTCTAATAAATGCTTTGAAGGATTCCCATAATAAAGTAGGTGAAATATCTGGTGTATCATTTATCTCAAAAAATAGATCCATTTGTTTTTTTAGATATATACTCCCTTGTGGGTCTTTCAAAATTTGCGAGTTAAACCTCCAGACCGATTTGTTCGTAGAGATTCCTTCCAGTTTTAAAACAAAAGATAGCGGGGAATGATCTGAAATCGTATTGGTGTGGTATTTAGGGTTAAGTGTATAAGGAATTAGTTTTGAATCCGCTAGGAAATAGTCTATACGTGAGTATGTTTTATGCACCATTGAATAAAACGAGTATTCCGTCGGGTTCGCGATCCTCCAAACGTCTGCTATATTTGTATTTTTTATATATGTATTTAATAGTTCACTAGTTTTAGATTTCATATTACCTCTTTGTTTTTGCGTCGATTTATCTAAGTACGGATCTAAAGCACTGTTGAAGTCTCCTCCAATTATAACATTTTGGTAGTTAGATTCTGCGATTTTATTCAGAATTTTATTAAAAAATTGAGGTTTATCAAAATTGGGCGCATATATGTTTACTAAGGTGATTGACGTAGCTTAAATCTCTCCTGTGACTATAAGGTATCTCCCTTCCTTATCTGATATAATATTCTTTGATTTGAATGGTATTCCTTTGCGAATAATAATTGCGGTGCCTCTGGATTTCGATGTGTATGAGGAGTGAAATGTTTGGCCTATCCATTTCGCCCTCAATCTCATCTGGTCTTGATGTTTAAGGTGCGTTTCTTGTAGAGAAGAAATGTCCGTGTTATATGATTTCAACTGAGCTAGTATTTTGCCCCTTTTAATTGGTTCATTAATACCCCTTATATTCCAGCTACACAGTGTGATTCCTCCCATTTTCCTTTGTTTATCATCTTGCATTTTAGTACCTTTATTTATTACGGTGCATCCTTACCTCAGGACTCTAGATAGTTGGGGGGGGGGGGGGGGGGGGGGGGGGGGGGGGTTTATATTATTAACTTCCTTGGTAGGTCCCTTTTGCGATTTTCCTTGAAAAAAAAAACATAATAGTGACATATTGTGATAAAAAAAAAAAATTTGACAGGTAAAATTACAGTGTCTGAAGTGTTCGACACTGTAATGCATGTCCCACACGTCTGTGGGGTCCGACATTTATTCGACTTCCGAAATTGATGATGTACTGTTAGTTCCACTCTTTTTATAATTCTGTCCCTAAGAAGGCGGTGCCATTTCAAATTCAGCTAAATTTCGCCCGTTACCTTATCTATATCTGTATATATATATATATATATTTCATTAGCCAGTATCCGATCTGTGTTCAGCTACTGTGAAATTTATTTATCTAACACTTTCATTTACTAATTATTTATAGTTAGTTATATCTTTGAACTACATATCCCTTATCCTTTCAATGTTATCTACTTTAATTCTAAAATTAGTCATCTCTGTATATGAGCTAGTCAGTCTTATAAGCAGACTATTACATTTTACCCGTTATATAGTTCAGGTTAGTTTCCATTTATATTTCTATATTAGTATTATTAGTTATTATTAATTCTCTATATTTTGTAAAACTGTTTTAAAATCTTGATTCGCCATTTGACCTTGGGGTGTTTTCCACATTCGGCTCTGATGTTCATCTTTGGTTAGCTCATCAGTCTTTCCTTCATTCTGAACAAAGGATGTCCTTGAGTTAAATTCCAAAGCGTCCAAAGGAGATAAGATGTCTAGACAAACGCACGTGGAAATTTGGTTCCATTTTAAACTTTTAGAGAGTGTTGTTTCTTCCCTTGTCTTCGGGTGTTCTCTGTGAGATAATAAAAGGCAAGAAAATGTCCATATCCTCCCGCTGGTGTGGTTAATCTTCTGTTTCTGCTTTTGCGACAATCTCTTTGGCATATTTATAAGATGCGTCCGAGTTTTTATTTTTTTTAATTTTATTTTTTTTATTTTATTTTTATTAGAAGTACGGTAAATTACAATACTACACAACACATATATCTTAATACATTTTTTGTACTGCTTTGTTTTTTTTTTAGCTTTAAGAAAAAGGTAGAAGTAAGGAAAGTAAAGAAAGTGCGCGAGAGTCGTGAAGTGCAAGAGTGTTGGAAAAAGAAAGCCCCTTAGAAAAGAAGTTAGGGAAGGAAGTAAAGTGAGAAAATAGATCCTAGAAAAGAAAGAAAGAGAAAATAGGAACAATCGCTCTATTATAACATTAAACTCCGCAGAAAGGGGACTACCAACCAAGTCTGTTTTTGTTGTTTTACCTCCCGTTACCAGGTCCTGATACCATTTATTTATTTATGTTTATTTAAATTACTATTGCACCTTATACTTGTAATAGGTCCAGAAACATAGACCACGTCTTTTGGAATTGGTCTGCTTTACCTGCTAAGAGGAATCGCATCTCTTCCAGATGTAATGTTTCAAACATATTTGATATCCACATTTTTATTGTTGATGTGGGCGCATTTTTCCAGAATTTAAGTATAAGCTTTTTTCCCATTATTAGCCCGTAATTAAATAAATTCTTCTGAAACACGTTTAGTTCAGGGTTACCTTCCGATATTCCGAAGATAATCCATTCTGGTTTTGGTACCAGTTTTATTTTGATCAATTTTGAAAAAATATCAAATATTTCATACCAGAATTTTTGGATTTTTGTACAAAAAACAAAAGAGTGCGCTATGGTAGCTTCTTGACACAGGCATTTATCACAGATTGGTGAAACATTAGGGAAGATTTTATTTAATTTAGTTTTTGAATAATATAATCTATGTAATGTTTTAAATTGGATGAGCGTATGTCGTACGTTGATCGAACATTTATGCACCTGTAGTAAATGATTATCCCAGGTCTCTTTTGAGATTTTTATAGCTAATTCTTGTTCCCAATCTTTTCTAATTCCATCTGTTGTGGGTATTTCTATGTTTAAAATGATATTATATAGGTACGATATTAAATTAGCTGATTCCGCCTTTGTCTTCATTGCTTCATCCAATAAATCGGAAGGCATATTATGATAGTCTTTTTTGTGTTTTTTCAGATAATCACAAATTTGAAGATATTTAAAATATTGGTTATTTTTCACATTATATTTCAGTTGTAGTTGTTGAAATGATAGTAAATTCCCCAATTCATACAGATCTTCGAGCGTTTTGATTCCCATTCTTTCCCATTGTATAAATGATTTGTCTATGATTGATGGTTTAAAACGATGGATTTTTGTTTCCATGGTCTTCTTATGGTGTTCTGGGTATAATTGGATTTTTATTATACGTTTTATTATGTTCCCAAATTTAGGTTGTGAGAGGATGTGGTCCGCCATTCCCTATATTACATTCGGGTAGCAGCAGTCCCCCGTTTTTTTTTTTTTGAGATTCCCTTTTTTTTTTTTTTTTTTCCATTAACCATCCAGTAGTAAGAGCTATCCCGTCCCGCCCTGTGTGCAGAATTTCCAGCCAGTGAACAATATTTTTAAGATGTTTACTTCACGCCCTGCCAACAATTTATCATACATATAACTTAGGGATCGCAGCAGCGCTAAGCTAGAAGCCGCCCCCCCCACCACCCCCCGCTCTTTTTTTCTTTTTGTTTTTTTTTATCGTTTTTTTTTCGTTTTATTAAAAGCGTTGGTGGGGCTATTTGACCTTCGATAAATGGCTTTATAATCCCATATTACACATCTTTTGTAGAGAGATGCGTCGTGAGGGAGTGCACAGGATTGTGATCAACTCAGTCTTAGAACGTGTAGCCATTCCAGAATCCACTCCAGAGGTTAGTTTTGCAGTTTCTTGGTGTTCCTGGTCTTCAGCAGGTGTTTGTCACTTTCCTCTGTGGGCTCTGACCTGGATATGTGTTTTTCATTTAAAATGACTTTCCCTCCGTTAAATCCCGGCGCTTATGATGACGTCATCGCACCGCGACATGAAACGCCGGTATAAGTCT